>NC_142937.1:57590285-57672785 GCF_046866305.1 Octopus bimaculoides | reverse complement strand
TTAGTTTTTGGTAAGCAAACTTTGGTCTTGTGCCGCTAATATGAAACCTTCAGTCTCTGTTTTCAGTTCTGAGCTTCTCAGTCACTGATGGGTTGTTGCTTGGTTTACATCAGCATTTCGGTTTCGAAGTATATACTGTCCATGCAGAGGCTTCTGACTCCACCGCTACTCAATTTGTTTCTGCCCATTCTTTTTTTGCCGTCTTTTTTATCCGTTTTGCTTCTTTGGTAGCCGTGGTTTTAGGTTCTTCATCTAATTCAGGGTTAATGCCAAGTTCCATTGCAAATTTTCAAGCCTCCTTGACAATAGAATGTGATTTTTTGCTGTTTTCGTGTTTGCACACAAGCCGCAGCATCCAGTCCTCTATACTAGATAAATAATTGTTCATTGCTATTGTGGAGGTCTTACAGCACAGTTCTACCTGCATCATTACTCTTCTCCCATTACTTCTAGGTAGGTACAGATGACGAATGTCTGCTTTTGGTGGTGCATGTTCTTAGATGTTAGTAGTTTTCTTATCTTCCTGCTCAGGCGTTGAAGCTCTGTACGATTCCAGTTAATAATGTGAAAACTATATCGGACTACTTGAAGTGCCAGGGTGCTAATGGCTTCGATGCGATTTTGTGGAGTCGAGTTCAGTTTTTAGTATGAGTCTTACTCTCCTGTAATACTTCTTTCTTATTTTTTCTTTCATAATAGTATTCTGTATACCATCTCCTTCCTATTATTATTATTATTATTATTATTATTATTATTATTATTATTATTATTATTATTATTATTATTATTACTGAGGAGCCAAGCCGGTAGAATCGTTAGCTTACCGGGCGAAATGCTTACTGGTATTTCGTCTGCTGGTTCATTCTGAGTTGAAATACTGCCGAGGTCGACTTTGCCTTTCATCTTTTCTGGGTCGAGAAAATAAGTACCGGTTATGCACTGGGGTCGATGTAATCGACTTTTCCCCTACCCTTAACTTTCAGGCTTTGTGCCTATAATAGAAAGGATTATTATTATTATTATTATTATTATTATTATTATTATTATTATTATTGGTACTTCTACTAAATTTTTCATGTTTATCCTGAGAAATATATACTAAACAATTACATATCAATACGAATATAAACATAGATATGTATAATACTTTTCACGAAGGTTCAGCTTTTGACAAATACAATTGAGTGAGCTTCATAAATACACTTACCTGTGGCAATGCAGGTGGCTATATGAAATATCAACTTTGAAATGCAATTTCGAATGAAAAGTTGAAATACTGCAGATCGAAAACTGAAGACTTTTATGTTAAGAAATAGCTAAAATGTATACTTAAGATAGACTTGTCAGGCTTCCTGACATGTATAGTAAAATTTAACTTTAGGTAGAGGAAATAATACGTTTAACATACAAACACGTTCTCTTTCTGATTAACAAACTATGTAGTAAAACATTGCAAACTCCGGTAGCTAAACTAATACAACATGCTGTATACTCTAACTCAAAATTATCCTAACATATTTTGCAGCGATATTAAACTGAAGATAACGTTTTCTCATTAGTTCTGCTATAATATTGTCCTCGTGCATTGATTTTTAACATAGGCAAAAATGACACATCGTCTTAATATATTTAAGTAATCAAAAGACAAACGGATGTACACATGCATAGAATAAAATGGTTCTCATAGCTTCCTTTGGAAAAGAATAATATACGCTTCGTCGTATTCAGTTGTGCAAATACGACATAAGAATACGCTTGTACAAACTTAATTAAAAAAAGAGCACAAACTCATACACGCGAACAGAATATGTGCGCGTGTGTGTGTTTGCATATATGTATGTATGTATGTATGTATCTATGTATCTATGTATGAATGTATGTTGTGACTGCCTGCGTGTATGTTTATATGTGTTTGAGTGTATTTGTATGTATATGGATGCTTCCGATCTGGTAAAATTGTTAGTCCACAATTATGCAAGAACTCGATGACGAAACGAGGTACTTTGTAAATGCGTTCATTCATATTCCTTCAACTTGCTCACTATTGTTTCAGCAAACCTAATATTCTCTAAACCTCATCAAAAAAGTTATATTTCAGACATTGCTAAACTGTATCAGAGTATAAAGCTTTTAGCAGAACATGAGAAAGAAAATGAGTTCTAAGAGGATGTGCGAGAATAATGTATGCATATATGTGTGTGTGTGTGTGTGTGTGTGTGTGTGTGTGTATGTGTGTGTGTGTGTGTGTGTGTGTGTATGTGTGTGTGTGTGTATGTATGTATGTATGTGTAGAAGCAGCGCCACAGATGTACCAACACACACGAGATTGAAACAGACGACCTCACGCACTTCTCATGAGGAATTCCGGAAGGAGCTTTGTGAGACCACTACTGAGACGCTTCCGAAAAAAAGAAAACCGTTGGAAAACAGTTTATAGCAGAGACTCCATCTAGAATATCTGAAGAAGGAATTGTAATTCCGAAATATCATCGGACTATAGATAACCAAATTACAACAGGTATGTAGTCCATTTTTGGTATTATAGCGCATTGTTGTACCATTCTAAACTTTTATTCTTTGTAAATGTATATATATATATATATATATATATATATATATATATATATATATATATATATATATATATATATATATATATATATGTATGTATGTATGTATGTATGTATGTATGTATATAGTGAATCCAAACAAACTACAAACGAGAAAAAACAATAACGCGAGGACGCAGTACAAGTATTTTATTATCAGACGCTCAGGAAATGAAGGAAAGAGGATTTAACGTTTCAAGCAAAGCTCTTCTTCAGAAATAGAGAAAAGTCCAAAGACAGAGAAGATGGAGAAAGAAAATCGCCAACGTTACACACGTGGTTACATTTAGAAATGACCGGAAGGAAATGGGTAAGTTCTTTCTAAGACAGGAGTGTGCAAGAGAAGGAGGTTTGTGTGTGTATGTGTGGGTATGTGCGTGCGCGCAGTTCTGTGTGTTTGTGTGTGGGTGTGGGTGTGTAATAATAGCACATGTATGTGCGTGTGTGTGCGTCTGTGTGTGATTTTAGCTGTTAATATATGTGTGCGAGTGGACTTCGGGTCGCTTAATGTCGTAGGAAGAATTTATAGTAAGAATTTTTGGTAGGAGTAGCTGTCTTTTCGGTGCAATATGTGCCTGTGTCTGTGTATGCGTGTGTATGTATGTATCTGCGTGTACGTGTCTGTATGTGTCTTCGTGGGGTTGTGTCTGTGGTGTAAATGTATTTATATATATATATACTCGCATACACAATCATACTTATATTCTTTCAGTTTATGGTACAAATTGTTTCACTCAAACATGGCTCTTCGGGTAATGCTTCATAATCTAACCACACGTTTTTATTTCTAAAATCAGAAATGTGATATTTTTCTGATTCGGTTTGAATTATGATCCAAACATTCCCATCGGCTGTTAAGTTTGTCGTTATTCTGTATGCAACCTTCTGAGCTTCTTCAAATGGTTTTCTGTATACGTTTATGTGTCTGTATTTCGTCCGAACTATTTAGTATTTTGTACATTATACTATTTATTTTAATTATTATATGCGTATACATACGGATGTATTCATATATACTTATTCCTGTTGGGCAGTATCTGTGTATATATCAACCATAGATTCATAGTTTCATATATTGAATGTATTTATAAACGAAAAGAGGTCAGTAACTTAATTACTCATTTTTCCTGGGGGTGTTTAGTGAATGGAGAAAAGAAAATACGTATGAAGGAAAATGTAAAGAAAATTTATATTCAATAACGATACACTGTCTTAACAATTATGATGTCTATATTGTTTTTCTATACGTGCTTATTAATTTAGTAACAGAATAAGATCCTTCCATTCTATCATTAAATTAATTAAACGTAGAATACTATATTAAAAGAAAATGAAAGATAGTAATGAAAATGAAAATGTGAATGAATTTAAATAAGCTGAAAATGAAAACAAATGTTATGGGAATACAAACATCTACATTTACACACATACACCCACACGTATATATATATATATATATATATATATATATATATATATATATATATATATATATATAGAGAGAGAGAGAGAGAGAGAGAGAGAGAGAGAGAGAGATAGATAGATAGATAGATAGATAGATAGATAGATAGATAAATAGATAGATATACATACATACAAACATATGTATGCATATATATATATATATATATATATATATATATATATATATATACACATACATATACAAACATATGCATGCATATAGATATATAAACATTCTCACACACACATGTATATATAGAGAGAGACTGACAGATAGACAGAGACAGAGACAGAGAGAGAGAGAAAGAGGATTGGCATTTCATGTTACTCCCTCAGGGATGTCTCTAAGTTTTTTAGCGGGTGCCTGCACATGTGAAAGCATGAAGAAATCAATTTTGAGTTGCAATTTTATAATTCGTTATAATTCTTGAATGCCAGTAGTTTATCCATTGTGTCAAGTTTATAAAGCTCGCTTTATTTCGTAGGTTTCCTATAATGCACAAAATAATTTGAGTAAGGAAATTCAACAAACTTGTATGATGAAGAATCCTTCTGCAACTTCTCATACAGTTGTCGAGCATTGCTGACTTGTGGAGTTATGTCGAACAGCTACTGTCACGTGCGGGCGGATCCGGCTCCCAGTCGACTTCATCAGGAAGGTCGCCCTGCAGTCTGCCTTTACCCAGAATGAGTAGACAGTTTTCCTCTGCCTGATAGCTATAGCGAAAGAGGTTATATAATGTACGCAACCGAAGGGACTGAAGGTAAACACTTGTCTTATTGACCAAGCCCTCGTCGACGTTTTAAAGTTTTCCATTTGGAAAGAGAGTGAAGGTGGAGAGGGATGTGCTACTTCCCATTAAATTTATGAAATGATGGTCGAATGTAGCGAGAATAGCCTGAGTGAATGAATCTACTCAAAGCATGCGTCTGTAGGCTAGAAAGTACTGACGGGAGAGAAGCATATGCTATGGCTCTCCTTGTGAACAAGGTGAATCCGGGTGAATCCGGGTAAACAAGGTGAATTCCTTAGACCCCTCAGGGTGGTATTTCCCTCATACAGGGGAATTTTATAATCGTAATTCTGTTGCTGTGGAGGCACATGGCCTAGTGGTTAGATCAGCGGACCTGCGGTCGAGGGATCGCAGGTTCGAATCTCAGACCGGGCGATATGAGTGTGTTTATGAGCAAAAAAGCCTAAGCTCTTACACGATTCCGACAGAAGGTAATGGCGAACTTCTGCTGACTCTTTCGCAACAATTTCCTCTCACTCTTTCCTCCTGTATCTAGCAGCTTATCTGTGACGAAATGGCGTGCCGTCCAGGTGGGGAACCTGTACGCCATTGAAACCGGGAAACCAGCCCTTATGAGCCAGGCAGGACTCGAGAAGGAACAAACAATTCTGTTGGTAATTGTTATCAATTTTTATAGTTTACGCGTTTTCGTAAAGTTTACTCTTTCTTTTAGCTCCCTTCACACTTTCTTCGTTCTCTTCACTCTTTTTTTCTCGCTCCCCCTCTCCCACATTTCTTGGCCTTCCCTTCATTCTCATCACTTTCCCTCCTCCTTTACCTTACTCTGTCCCTTTCCTTTCTTTTTCTCTTTCTCGTCCCTCCCCAATTCTTCAATCACTCTGCCCCCTACCTCTCTTCTTTCCTCCTACGTGACCCTTCTTCCGCCAAGCCTGACCTTTCTTTCTTGGTTCGACTACCAAGTGGCATCTCTGATACCCCTTCCCATGACTTTCATCTCTTATGTTCCTGCCGTAAGGCTTCAGTTCAAAAAACGCCAGCTTTATTTAATTCGTCCTTAGTCGAAAGACACCTGTTCTTAATGTCCTTTTGTTTGTATTTGTAATTGTGTATCATTTTTCCCTTTTTTTTTTCTTTTTTTTTTTTTTGCCGTCCATAGATTTTCTTGGGACCAGCCAGATTGGAGCAGAGTCGAGTGTACACATACATATAAAATGGAAAAATTATACAAAATGTATACATAAATGATGAATAAACACCGGCACAGTTTAGGTTACCTGTTGTTATATACATATTTGGGCATAGGTCTATTTTGAGCAAAATGTTCAAAGCATGACCACCTTTTCTCCTATGTAAAGTGCACGCACGTAGGATTCTATTTACCAGTTGAGTTTTATTCCTAAGACGGCACATTGTTAATGAAGAAAGTTTCGGCTGTCATTTGTAGAACGTCGAGTGATGACGTTCTAGTACCCTTATTTACTCGTTAATTAATAGTCAAATACTGACTTACTTTAACCGACAACATCCTTCCTTTATATCTGTGATTCTTTTGTTAGTGCCAAATTGAATAAAGAAAAGAAGAAAAGCGAATAGAGTTTACATGATTCTTCTAATATAAACCCCTCTCTGTGAGGATCTGTTAAAATAGTTTTCTATTTATAGAAGGCATATTTCATCTATTTGGGACTACATTACCTATGATTAATGTTTACAGAAACTACAAGAGGGAAGCATTATAAACTCCAGACCATGCTCTAACTGCTTCCCCCTTTCCGAGAGCTTTCAGTCAACCTTTCCTTGTTGATCAGGAGATATTCAAACCCATATGAACCTTCGTTATGTCTCTTTTGTTCTTATGAATGTATGTTATTTTTCACAGCATTAGTATTTTTCCTTTGTGATAAATATGACTGTTAAGGCTTCGAAAACTGTAGGTAGGCTGATTATTAGTCCGTAGTTCTAGGAGTTTATTGTTTCTTCAGTCTTGTGAATTAAGATAGGTTCTTTGTTGAGAAGCCAACCAGGTGTTATTTCTGATGTTTTCATTGGAACGTTGGCGATGTAATAGCCGTATTACAGAGTGCAGATTAGAAATTCAGTTTGCAATCACGTGGTTTCGGGTTCTATCCCACAGCTCGACACTTTATGAAAGTTTTTTTCGATCACATCCGCGGGTCAATTCTAGGTATCATCAGCGAAGCTAAATAAGCAGAAGCTATTCGGAAGGATGTACGATAAGATGTATCTATTTTGGGGTAGATAACTACATCCGATGCTGATTTAGGCGTTCTACCAAGGGGGGGGGGGAGATTAGCAAAAACGCTAGAACGTCAGATGGAATACCTTGGGATTCGGTTCTCTGTGCATTATGTTCACATCAAGACGTGGTCAACGTCGCTGTTCTTACTCTTGTATTCAATAGATATCAATAGATAAAGTACCGACTCTTTACAGGGATCTCTCTCTCTGTCTCTCTCTCTCTCTCTGTCTCTCTCTCTCTCTTTCTCTCTCTTTCTCTCTCCCATTCTCTTTCTTTCTCTCTCCTCCTCTCTCTTTCTCTCTCCCCCTCCCTCTTTCAAACTATAATAGATGTTTTCGGAGGAGTTAACTTTGGTGCAAACATTTGGACCAGTTCTTCGGTTGGAGTTTATAGAAATCGAACTCAGTTTCCCCAAATGGTCTCGGAGATTCTACAAATAAGTTTTGAACTCTATCCGTCTTCTTCTGACTACCGACTAAACCACAAAAAAAAAATTAAAAATTAAAAAGGTATTTATAATTGTTTTGTGAAAACTTGCTACATTTAGTCACAAATTTGTCACTTTCACATTTCCATGCACTTTCCACTCGATTGCATTCTGTAACACTTCGGGGCTGATATTTCTTACGATTGTTGTTATTAAAATCATCGCCAAAAGCTCTTCATCCGCTGTTCTCTCCATATTTCTTTTCCAAAAATCTACTTCTTTTGATATTTATTTTGATATTTATCCAGTCAAAAATATACATGCACTGGTTCAATTTCACTTATTCATTGAACCAGTCAACAAATCGATTGCTTGCTTAATTACTCTGTTTATCCATCCATCGGTTGTTTATCAAAGTCCTTTTGTCACCATTTGCGACCTCATTAACGATGTACATGAGTATTATTGACGTAATGACCCTCCGAAGGTACAACAAAATTTCTTTGAACACACGAGTTCACTTCAAGAATCTTGCAAAAACTAAACACAAAAATGAAATGGTATAGTTTTATCTTAATAGAATTCTTTGCAAAAATACTTTAATTTAGCCACATGCTTTCATTTTATCCAAAAGCATGTGATTACTTTCCATTATAACAGCAAGTTTTGCGACTCAATGAAGATTTCTTGCCTAAAGTGTTTTTGTTTAAATTACTGCTTTTTATTTTCTTTATTTCTATAGAATTTCTCGCTATTGCTTTTTCAGTTGACTCCTTTTCTTTCAGGTTGATATCATTATTGTTTGTTTAGCTGGCAGAGCAGTTAGCACGCTTGACGAAATGCTTGATAGTATTTTGCCCGTCACTACGTTCTGAGTTCAAATCACGGCGAGGTCGGCTTCGCCTTTCATCCTTTCGAGGTCGATGAAATAAGTACCAGTTGCGTGCTGGAGCCTATGTAATCGACTATGCCCCTCTCCCAAAATTTTAGGCCTTGTACCTATAGTATAGAGATTATTGTTTGTTGCTTGCGTGTGTTTATATGTTTCTGAATGATCTTTTGAAGCAGTTATTTGTCCTCCTCACCAGTGCAGTTGCTGCAGAAATTATGTTAATATAACAACAAATTGGCAACATCGTTAGAACGTCTTTCTTCCGACCTTGTCTACTTTGAGTTCGAATCATACCTAAAGCCGGCTGTGCCTTCAAACTTCAGGAGTCAGTAAGTACCAATCCGGTATTTCGTTCGATTCTTCTCTATATTTATCTCTTCCTCTCTCTTTATATTTCTGACTCTCCCTATCTCTCCTCCTCCTACTCCTCTCTCTCTCTCCCTTTGTTCCCCTCTCTTATTCTCTGCATTGCAACTATAATTAAAAGATCCAGCTTCGTTGCTGTACGCCACAATAATTCCACCTGAGACAAGAACTGAGGATACATGTGGCTGAAGAAAACACAGCCATTTACACGTTTATTCCACGTTCGAATGCCCATCGCCTGGACTATCAGGGAATTCACTATCATTGACATTGTTTCAGTATACCAACAATGATCCTAAGTACGGTAATATTTCTAACAGTTGCTTTATTATATATTTTGGACCATTTTTGTTACTTTTTACCATGCGCCTCCTCTGCGTTTTCTTCTTCATCATCATCATCTTCCTCCTCCTCCTCCTCTTCTTCTTCTTCTTCTTTTTCTCCTCCTCTTCTTCCTTCTCTTCTTCCACCTCATCATCATCATCATCATCATCATCAGCATTGAATACGCTCTTCCAGCTATAACAATCACCAAACTGGACAGCACTGCATAGTGCCAAAGATTTTACCTTTTCCATCTGGGATAAGGACCCAGTACAGCTTAGATTTCAATGGCACAGTTTTTCAACAGAGCCAAACAACTCCAAAGACTTACTAGGTTTAGATGTGGATGTTTTCAAAGAATATTTGCACAATTTTTTATCTGGGGTACCAGATGAACCTACATTACGACGGGAAACACAAATAAGAGCAACTTCATCACGCTACTTCATCAGAAACAATGCCAGAGAGAAAACTGCAGAATAAGTAAGTATAAAACAAAACTAATCACACTTTAGGTTATGCCCTCAACATGGTTGTAGCCTCTAATTAAATCAATAAAAGTTTTTAAAAAATCTAAGTACTTTATGAGATGTACTTCCCCATTCAGAAATGGACGGCAAACTATTTGTAATTTAAATAACACTTTCTACTACAACCACAAGGCCTGAAGTTTTGAGGGGAGGGGACTAGTTGATTACATTAACCCTAGTGCATAACCCGTACTTATTTCATCGATCCTGAAAGGATGAAAAGTAAACTCGACTTCGGTGGAATTTAAACTCAGAACGTAAAGACGGTCGAAATACCGCTAAGCATTTTGTCCGGTGTCCTAATGACTCTGCCAACTGGCCAACATTTTTTTTTTTTGTTTTTGTATTTTTTATACTCTCTGAAGATCTGCTTTTTAGCTCTTTTGAGTGTTTCTTACCAACTATGTGTAACTATCAAGAGTGTATCCACTGATTTTCTGTTATTCAGTTTTTCAAATACTTACAAGAAAATCTTCTGTTTAGGTCATTTATCATTAATATGCAGCTGCTATTCACTGACTGTTACAGGTAGTAACAGCAGCTAACTATTTCCCTGATGTCTGTTGATATTGCTTCTAAAATGAAAGTAATATATTTGGTAGGCCATCCCAAGTTTTGTGATCGATTCTGTTCAGTATTAATTGTTGCTGAATAGTGAAAGCAGCAGTGTACAATGTCAGAAAAATTGAACATAAATCAGGAAATTCCATGCGAATAAGTCTTGCTCATACCGTAATCGATCAAGAACTTCAATTAGGTGGATTTTTTTTTCAGAACCATGCGTATCTAAACGTATAATGTTATACGAGACAAATTATTCAATGAACACTGCATATCTATGTGATACCTGCTTTAAAACATGTGTCAATATACACATATAAGATACACACACACACATACATACAGACACATAAATATACATACTCATGTGTATATAAAGATATGCATGCTGGTATGTATAAGGCAAGTTGTGTTGGCAGAGTCGTCAGTGCATTGAATTTAGTGTTGTTCTCTGCAGTCCGCGTTCAAATTTCGGCAAAGTCGTCTTTGTCTTTCCTCTTTTCAGGGTATACATACATATAAAATTTCAGTCCAGTAGTGGGGTCGAGGCTTCTCTTTCAGGAAGAAACTGGCTCTTTACAAACCTGGAGGACGATGGGTTCGCCATGTTTTAAAAATACCCAATACACGATTATAGAGACAGCATCTCTATAATACCATCAGGAATTGAGAGACCAAACAAGAAAGGATATGTATTTATTTATGACATTATTCAGTTTCTTTCAAGATTTCTTGCCAATAGAGAAAGTACCAGTTTCTAACCTAGATTCCAAGGCTCCTTCATTAGAATTTCAACATAAACAGCAGGGTATGTATGTATGTATGTATGTGCAGATTTGTTTGTTTCATGTATGTATTCACATGCATATAGTTGCATACCTAGACATGTTCATATATATTTAAATGATAAACTTCTGGAAAGTTTTACACATCTTTTATAGTTCCAGTGATGGATTGAATTTGTAGTCTTCGAATTAGCTTTCTCCTTTCTGGATTTGAGAAGACTAATTTCTCAAGATTGGTATTTAGGCAGAGTCTTATATATCCCAGGGCCCCAATAATTACAGGTATAAACCTGACTTGTAATCTGGATAGAGTAACTGCAGATTTCTCGATAGTTCAGCATAGGTGTTCTCTTTTCCCCTGACCTTCAGTTTTATGTTAACATCCACTTGCCAGTTAATTTCCACAATGGGCACAGTTTCTCTTCTCTATCCCAAATCATTATATCAGGTCTGTTGTGCTTACATTTTATTGCAGTCTCCACTGGTACATTCCACCAATATTCCTTTTTATTTTGAGTGACTATGGCTTCTACCATATTGTGGGCTTTTATTTCTTTGTCCTCGGGATCATCCTTCCGACGGATTTCATCATAGAGTGTCCTAGCTACAACGTCATGTCTCATTGGTGGATAATACCGTGATGACATTTTAGAAAGACTGCTTATGATGTGGGTAATATCTTCAGTGTGAACTCCACGAGATCTGCATCGGTTGTTACATTTTACGGCTTTACCTGCATTTCTATCCATTTTGTGCATCAGTTACTTGGTTGATATTTCCATACGTATGTATGTATGTATGTATGTATGTATGTATGTATGTATGTATGTGGATTGTTTATTATTCCTTGCTATCATTATCACATTCAATTGTCGCAGGATATTTTACATTGGCTTCGGATGCAGAATGGTGAAGTCTATCGCTTCAAGGATAGTTCCGTTTAATTCTGCTATATTTTCCCCGATTATGATACAGCAGTGCAGGTAGAACGAGGCTCTTGTTTTCCAGTTTTGTCGATTATTTGTGCAAACTGCTATTCGGACGCTGATTTCTAAAATGTATAATCAGTTCATTGTTAGCTATATCCTCTATAACTGTTTTCATCGTAACAGTCACTTCTTGGTTTCCTTTCCGAGCAATCAAAATGACCTCACTTTTTATTCAGCCCTCTGAAGTGTGCGGCTACTGTACAGTTGTAAATATATTTTATCTTTTAGCCTCTACTTGTTTCAATCATTAGACTACGTGGGGTCTATGTGGTTGGGAAGCAAGGTTCTTAGCACACAACCACGGTTTTCCCTCTCGAAAGTCCGCACAGAGCAGGATTCGTACTTCTTCAAAACAAAACCAGACAGTAAACCATTACTTACGATGGTCAGGATATCAGACGCATCAGAAATACCATCACTTTGGTAGTTACATCGCATGGAAAATGCAATGTAAGTGAGAGCAATTGCGATACTCCAAGTCGCTTCCGAAGTTGCATTCTCCGTCATTGTAGTGCATAAAATATGGAGTGTTGGTCATTTTCGACAAAGATAATTATCAATCCTCTAAGAAGTGATTTTATTCGAATGTGAGTTGACAGTCTTGACGCACGTACTCACACACATTCACACTCAACTCACACACACTCACACTCAACTCACACACACTCACACTCAACTCACACACATGCACACACAAACAGACAAATAAACAAACGCATAAATATAACACAGAGATGCATATATTAATAGATGTGTATTGAGGCAACAAAAGGTCGCAAAAGTTACTTCATATTTCAAAACCTACTTTCTTTTTCAATAGAAAGGTAAATAAATCTCAGTATATATTTCTTTCGGCACTTAAAAATTACTTTGAACATCCTATAACTAATTCAACTACTGCAATAGAACATATTGCAATTGCTGAGACCCCTTTCGGTCATGACTGACCAGGGAATTGCACCTAGAAAATTACCCTTCCAGACACAAGTCCGGGCAAGGTTGTTTTATGGAAGACCAGCAGTTCGCCAATGCATACCGGCCTTCCCTCTCCACGCCACCAGTGTTATCCAAGGGAAAGGCAAAGGCACCTGTGACGTCGCAACTCATTTCTACAGCTGAGTGAACTGGAGCAACGTGAAATGAAATGTCTTGCTCAAGAACACAACACGCAGCCCGGTCCGGGATTCGAACTCACAACCTCATGATCGACGCTCTAACCATTGTGCCATGTGCCTTCACTATCCTGCAATTCCTTCACCAATATTCTGTTTTGTAGGATGGAACACATTTTAGTGTTTCATGCAAGTTCACAATGTCTAGCAGCATTGCACTTATTTCTTGTTGAATATTATTCTCTATCTCTATGTTTTGAAGTAGCTATGGCTTGTTTACGTAAGAACATTCTATAAGGTAACCCAGTTGGAAGAAAAAAGGCTAAGTGGTCCATTCTTATAAACATATTGGCCGTTATTAAAATGAAACGTGCATTTGCCTCAGCCTGCCTGTAAATACTCTTCTACTGGTTTTGTGTAATGGACTGAGATAGAATTGGTGCACCATCCTCTTAGGTATTTTCGTCGATCTTACTGTGCCCAGTGATTATTTTAACGATCCCCCATCATTGGAGTGCTAAGTCACAATTATTGATATGAGCGATATCTATGGTTACGTCAGAAGACTCTTGTCCAAACTGATGTGCACTAGGTTTGAAACTGAAACTACATGGAGAGATACGAAATTCTTAGTCTCACAAACATGTTTGAGCCTATGGGTTTATTATTTTAAATGTAACCCACATATGTAAAGTTACATGTTAGTATTATAATTGTTTATCCGTAGGTCAGACATAAAAGAGAAGATATCTTATATAAAGCATTATAGTAGTGAACTTCCTGTCTTTAATCTTTCATCTTTCTGTTTTAGACTGCAAAATCTGATGGTCTTGTCCATGTATGTGCGTGCGTACGCGCGCGCGTGTGCGTGTGTGCGTACGCGTAACATTACGCGTATCGCTATGCGTTTGCGAAATATCGATATACACTCACCCACACGTGCACGCACACACAAATTCATATATATATATGTATATATATAAATATATATATATATATATATATATATATATATATATATATATATATATATATATATATATATATATATATATATACAAATGTACAGATAGATAGATAGATAGATAGATAGATAGATAGATAGATAGATAGATAGATAGATAGATAGATAGGTAGGTAGGCAGGCAGGTAGGTAGGTAGATAGATAGATAGATAGACAGACAGACAGACAGACAGACAGACAGACAGACAGATAGATAGATAGATAGATAGATAGATAGATAGATAGATAGATAAAATACCACACAACATAAATTCTTGATTTATTAAACTTATTTCTGCTACTAGAGATATCTCACAGATACCAAATAGCAATTCTAACTAGCTACATATAAGATGTGGGTGGAGAAGGTGGGATAATCTCAAGAATCAAGAATTATTGACATGTTATTGGCATGGCATTGAAGAAAAGATTAGGCTTATTGTCTGGAGATAAGAAAACAGTGGGGCGCACATCTTTCTGCCTTCAAAGGCGTCATCAGCATGAGACTCATCCTTGCCTATTCTCCACCTGGTAAAAGATATAGAATATAGCTAAACAGTACAAACATCTACAAATATACCCACATGTAAATACACATATGCATATACGTATGTATGTGTGCGTGTGTGTGCGTGTGAGTGTGTGTATGTGTGTGTGTGCGTGTGTGTGTTTGTGCAAGTGTCTGTATATATATATATATATATGTGTGTGTGTGTGTGTGTGTGTGTGTGTGTGTGTGTATCATATATATATGTACATTTATATGTATATATATGTTTAATTATATGTATGTCTATATATATATATATATGTATACACATACATACATACATATATCTATTGTAAATCGCAGCATACAGATGTGTGTGCGTGCGTGCGTGTGTGTGTGTGTGTGTGTGTGTGTATGTATGTCTGTGTGTGCGTAAGACAAGGCATAAATAATGATCATTACATATCTTTTTTTTATTGCAGTAAATTTGACTTACACCTGTTTCCAGTAGTGATTACACGTTCGTTATTGATAGGTTTACTCAATCGGTCCATTGATCAATTGAGAAAAATTGAATGATCTAGAGAATTAATGCTACTTTCATCAGAAAGTCATTTCATGTAATGACCATTATTTATGCCTTGTGTTGCATTACACTCTGTGCAACAACCAGTATAACTGGAACACAGCCATGGAGTTACAATATAGAGTGGTGATGAACTATATCCTCGGACCCTTCCACAAGAATATTTATGTATCTATGTGTATGTATGTGCATATGCATAGACTCATATATATATATATATATATATATATATATATATATATATATATATATATATACTACCATAAATGTGTGTATGTGTGCGTGTGTGTGGATTTAGTTATATACATATTCAGTTAAACTCACCTAGAGAGTAAAAAGACACACAATTCCACAGAGTGTAACTATACATGAATCTGAGAGAGAAAGAAACGGCGTGAGAGAGATAGAGACAGAGAGAGAGATGGACAGAGGAAGTGAGGTAGAATCTATATAACAATTGCATCACAAAATTTAAACCATTCTTTTATTCGTTTGAATCATTAGAATATTGGTCGATGATTTTAATAAATCTGATATTTCATATATTTTATTATATTTTGGCTACAATCACATCTGATCTTTGTATTACAATATTCTCTAACAGCAAATGGTCTGATAAATATGGCAATCTGGTGATATCTGTTACAAATAGACACAGCCATGTTTAACCTCAAGTTGAAATTTCTCAGTAAAATAGTGTGAAGATGTGATATTAACCTCTCCGACCTGTCCAATTACCTAGCAATTGCCCTCATTGCTAACGTGTCTAAACTGATGCAAAATGATAATAATTGTACGTTTTCTATAACGCTTTTTAGTTTTCTCTCTCTTCTCAGCAACTATCAATATGTATTTTGAAAGTCACATTCTAACACTGACACACTCACCTTATTTATAAATTTGATGGTCACTTGCCATCATTAACTTTAGAGACCAGTAAATCTTTCGGTTGAATTTGACCTAAATAAGAAAAAAAAAAGCGGTCTAGCTTATTCTCCCAACTAAATTGTCACAAGAACAAATGTCTGGTCTGTTTACTTGGATTGACAGCTTCTGTAGACAAAACCCTGCCTGACTCCGATCCCTATATGCTTGGACATTCCTTTGAGTTAGTTCCACCATTACCCGAAACCACCTCCTTTCTTCACACCACTGACCTATTCTCTATCCAGCTTCGAACTCCATATTATCAGACTAATTCTCCATCACTCCGGTCATTTCTAACGACAAGAATTTCAGTTCTAAGGTTCGCGGTCTTGCAAGGTCCTGTTTTCAGTGCCTTTATCCTCCATTAATAAGGATATTTGATATGGTCTGCAAAAGCATCTACTAACATTTGAATACACAAATATGACTCATCTACACCCACTGAACTGCGCCCACATCCCGTCATATCAATTACAACCTCCTAAAGATAATAAAATTATCTCACACAACCTGTCCAGTAAATCTCATGTACATATCCATGATAACAAACTGCACAGAATGTGCTTCCATTAAGACAAAAAAGATTACGTACTGTATAACAGTATTTTAAATATTGTTTTATATAAACGCGCAGGCATGGCCGTGTAGTAAAGAAGTTTGCTTCTCAGCCACATGGTTCTAGGTTCTGTCTAACTGCTTGGCAACTTGGGTAAGCATCTTCTACACTATAGCCTGGGGCCGATCAAACCTATGCGTGCGCATTTAGTAGACGGAAACTAAAAGAAGCCCGTCATATATATCTACATATAAGTGTCTCTGCTTGCACCCCCTCCCCAACGACCACCACTTCTTGATAATCAGTTTTGGTTTGTTGACGTTTGTTATTCTAACTGGCTTTCAAAAAAATAAGTACTTGGGCTGATTCGACTAAATCTTTTCAAAGCGCTGCCCCAGTATGGTTGCAGTCTAGTGACTGAAGTAAATAAAATAATGGTTATAAATTCGCTTATATTTTAGAATACATAAACATATACAATTTTTTATTAAATTAATTCATGGATTATAAAATTTACAATATGCCCAGCAAATTCCTTCTAAACACTTAGTAATGGATTAACCTTTATCAGATAAAATCCCGTACATACACCGAGAAGGATGCGATCACTCTAGAGAGGTTGCGAGGTTGCTTACGGTTGAGTTTTTAGCAAGTGGTCAATATTTACATTTCGGTGGTCTTGTGCACAAAAGAGTGTTGGCATCATGATACAAACCAATGGATCAATTTCCCTTACAAGTCCTGAGTTATGCAGAGGTAATATTAGTAAACACTTCGTAAGGTGGTGACTGACAGAATTGTTACTGTACCGGACAAAATGCTCAGCGGCATTTCGTCTGTCTTTACATTCAGAGTTCAAATTTCGCCGATGTCGGCTTAGCCTTTCATCGTTTCGGAGGACCATAAAATAAGCCCCTAGCTGAGTGATGGACTCGATGTAACTGACTTCTTCCCTCCTTCAAAATTGCTAGCCTTGTGCCAAAATTTGAAACCAACATATTAGTAAACACTTGTCAAAGCTGCAGTGCTCTAGTTCCGAACCCAGAATCTGTGTTTGTGAAGCGAATTTCTGACCTACGTCTATGAAACAATTATAAAATACGATTGACTACTAGATTTTTTTGTGTTGTCAGCTTATTTTCTGACATCTTCACCAGCATCGCTGTCTTCTGTGAACATTCCCATTTCTACCGGGTGCCCACAAGGTCTGGGTACATGAAGTAAATAAAATCATAACATAAACAATTAAATACAAGAAATAATAATTTTTTAAAGTATGTGTTAATCCCATGTACCCAGACTTTATGGGCACCCTGTAGATACTTAGTTCTGATTTAACACTTCATTAACTATCGATTTTGAGGTAAGTCTAGATCCTTCTTCTCTCTCTCTTTCTCTCTCTCTCTCTCTCTACCGTTTCATCTATTTCACTCTCAATATGTTATCTTTATAAGGCGGTGGGCGTGCAGAGTTGTTAGTGCATAGCAGCATTTCGTCCATCTTTACTTCCTGAGTTCAAGTTTCGCCGAGGTCAGTTTCCCTTTCATCTTTCAGGGTCAATAAAATGAGCACCAGTGAAGCACTGGGGTCGATCCAATCGACTTACCCTTCCTCCGAAATTGCTGGCCTGGTGCCAAAATTTGAACCCAATATTTGATTTTTGTTGTGATACATCATTTGATACTTAAGTACATAATTACGCAGCCGATAAAATTGAGTTCAGCACTTAAATTATACATGTCTTGTCGATTCGAAAACGATAGAAGGCAACGAAGGATTTCAAATTAAAGACAAAGAAAACTCTGCCTCAACATTAAAACTGTTTAACGCAACACTCTCTTGTGTCAGCCACTCTCTACAAGCCAAGTAATAAGGATTTCTAGGGAAGGCGTAGGCCGATTACATCGACCCCAGTATTCAGCTGGTACTTATTTTATCGACCCCTAAAGGATGAAAGGTAAAGTCGACCTCGGCGGCCCTTGAACTCAAAACGTAAAGATGGACAAAATGCTGCTAAACATTTTGCCCGGCGGGCTAAAATTTCTGCCTGCCCATCACCCTAAGAATTTCAAATTTTGGCACAAGACCAGCAACTTCGGAGTAGGGGTAAGCTGACTGCATCGACCCCAGTGCTCTACTGTACTTATTTTATCGACCCCGAAAGAAGACTGATAAAGTTGACCTTAGCAGAATTTGAACTCAGAACGTAAAGACCGTCAAGATGCTGCTACGTATTTTTCCCGGCATGTTAAGAATTTCTAATATTAATCCTAGGCCAGACGATGTGGAAGGAGCAGCAGTTGATTTAATCGATTTTTTACTAGTTGAATGATTCTTTATTTTATCGAACCCAGAAGATTGGAAGACGAAGGCGATCCTAGTTCGATTTCAACTCAGAAAATTAAAGGATATGATATTGATTTCTTATAAAAATACAAGAACTTTAATTTAGGAAAAGTGGGACAGTCGATTATATCGAACACTGTATATGACGGCTACTTAAGTGTTTTCTACTATAGCCTCGGCCCGGCCAAACTCTTATGAGTAGATCTGGTAGACGGAAACTGAAAGAAGCCCGTCAAATATATATATATATGTGTATGTATATCTATGTTGTATGTCTTTCTGTCTATGTTTGTCCACTCCCCACCCTGACAACCAGTGTTGGCGTGTTTGCATCCCCGTAACCTAGCGATAGAATAAGTACCAGACTTAAAAAATAAGTTCTGAGGTTGATTTATTCGACTAAAATTTTAGAAAAATTGAAGGTGGTGCCACAGCATGGCCGCAGTCTAGTGACTGAAATAAGTAAAAGATAAAAGATTACCATCTTGTATAATAATTCTTACTAATATAAGCATAAGGTCTGAAATTTTGTTGGGTAGATGTTAGTCAATTGTATTAACCCCACTGCTCCTAAAAGGAATTTAAACTCAGAACAGAAAGAGCCGGATGCAATACTGCTAAGCATTTTGTCTGGCGCTCTAACGATTCTGCCCACTTGCTGTCTTCCCATCCTGTATTATAATACAACGCCATCTCTTACGAGTGTAACCGGAAATGTGAAGCAACTTTATCAGAATTATAAACAGTGTTTCTGAAATATGTTGCATACTACAATGGCTATTGTCTCTACACCAAATTAATTGACTCTGTTTAGAAACTATTGTTAACTTGCTCGAGTGTAATATTCGATATTGTAATAACGCGTAACTTGTTGTTCGTGAGTGAATTACGTAAGATTACTTCTAAGAGAGATTGGATTTAGATAAAGTAGGAAGCCTCACGTGTTTAAATATTTTTCTAATAAGTTAGATGTATTGGGGTGTCGGGTGTAATAATTACTACCAAAACAGGTACTTCATCGTAGATTGGTGATACTGATTCAACTTCACTATTTGTAAGTCCAACGACTGCAAGAGAATTCAAATGGGTTGGAGCAGCTCGACGCAGAATTTTGATGGAATGAGAGAAAGATATGGATTTTGATGGAGGAAGAGTCATGCAGTTACCTAGTTCAGGAAAACAGAGGACATTTTAGTAACAACAAAAGAGACATGAAATATTTTGTGCGTTTTGTAGTGTTTGAACTGAGTTGGTACCTAAATTTTTATCAGTGCTGCATGATCGTATTTTGAATTTGGGCAAAGATACAGCACGGTGAGGCATTGTCGAGAAGGAATAGTTGTGCTTATGAAGTTAACAGGCCTTCTGAAAGTCGCAAACTAGATTAGGTTAACGTTCATCGTGAGCAGCTGTATGTCGACTGGTGAACGGAAAACCAAGCGCAGAGAAAATTTCAGAGAGATGACGTTCTGGGAAGAAAGGACTGGACGTAGTGCAAAGGCCTGAGAATTAAACACAATATAGGTGATGAAAAGTGAGTGCATTTGGGGTGCTTCAGTGAAACTGGCATGAGACCAGTTAGATTCGATGATCTGAGGCATTCCATGTAGTTGTAGAAAAGTCAAAGCGCAGATACAATTCGTCTGCGTATCAGAAGTTGGAATGTATTGAGGAGTAATTTCATGCCAGTTATTTGGGATACCTTTTTTCTGAGCGCATTCAAGGATGTTTGTGCATTCCTCTTCAACACAGCATTGCAGCAGTTTCAAATGTAGAATCAGTACTTCATTATGCGTTTAACTGGGATTAAATGAGTGAATAGAAGTACAGTCTCTTTCTCTCTCTCTCTCTCTCTCTCTCTCTCTCTCTCTCTCTCTCTCTCTCTCTCTCTGTATATATATATATATATATATATATATATACGATGTAAGCGACTCTGAACATGAATTCTTGATTATTTAGTGATGTACTTTTGACAGTGTTACATTTGTGGAGTAACACTAAGAGGCTATCAAAGATTGTTTGACATGCCAGAAGTTACGACTTCGAAAATTTTACTTTCATGCAATTCATGAAAGAGAGACAGTGAGGGTGAGGAAAGAAACTTAATAGAAAACGTAGGACAATGTCTACATAGATATCACAGGATAATTGTGAAATGTTAGTTTATTCGATAAGACTCAAGTGAAACGATGTTTTCCAAACAACTATTTTAAATAGTTCAGGAGTTATATAAAAAGGGAGCTAGACAAATGCTTTGCGATGTTAAATTACGCCTCTTAGATTCATAATTTAAATTTTACTGAAGTCAGAATTACTTCCCAAGTCTACAGGGATTAGTAAGTTAAGTACCAGTTATATACAGTTCTTTATTCACCAACACCTCTTACCTCACTCACACACATTTGTGGTTTTGTGCCAACGTTAGGAATTAATAAACAATTTGATTAACATAAACAGTTGACAATTCTCGTTTGCAACATCTTCGTATTCCAAGAGAAGAAAACCGCTTTACCCGACGATCCTTACATCTCTTTAAAACCTGATGTAAACGTGATAAAAACAAATCCAAGTGCACAATATTGGATTACTTCATAATGCCAAGAAATGCTTAAATTAGCAGAAGTTTAGAAATTTTTTCATTGAGTGAGTATTGTTATTTACTCGATAGCATTTTAATACAGGTATATATATTTTATGGACTCTCAAAGTATGAAAAAGTATAGTTGACTCCGTCGAGTTTTGAAATCACGGTATAGAGGTACATTACTAAATACTGCACAGTAAATAGTTTATTGATAGCTTCTATATTGTGTCCGTATCAACTTTTAAGCTAACAACAATAATCATTTATACCTTTCTCGATGTTGATAGCATCGTTGGCAGAATCGTTAACACGCCGGCCGAAATGCTTATCGACATTTCGTCTGTCTGCACGTTCGGAATTCCAATGCTGCTAAGGTCAACTTTGCCTTTCGGGGTCGATGAAATAAGTACCATCTAAGCGCTGGGATCGATGTAATCGGATAGCACCACTCCTCTCGAATTTCAAGCCTTTTGCCTATAGTAGAAAGGATATAACTATACTAGTAACGGCAACGAGTTGGCAGAATTGTTAGCACGCCGGGCGCGAAATTTTTTTTTTTTTTCCCCCATGAGAGCTCCTGACCCCAGTTATGAACTCATTTGCATACAGCCAATCAGAGTTCAACTAGCAAATTAATTCATGAGCGCATAACAAGTGATGGGCGATAAGATAAGGTCACTTGGGTAAGGAATGACCATGCTTCTTTTCTTTTTTAATAATGCTCCTTGATCTCATTTCAATCATGGCTGCCTCTGCGTTGTTATTTGTTATTTGTTGTTGTTTACTTTTTAAAACAGTTGTTATTTGCGTTGTTTACTTTTTAAAATAGTAAGGGGAGAGGGTTACTAGCACATCGTCCTCTACCCACATTTTTCCCATCCACATCTTTAACAGATATAGATGCAAATCAGGCACAACCTGGCGATCGGTCGATTTACAACACCGTTCTTCGTCTTGAGTTTACTTGGTAGAGTGTGTTTGTTAACTTGACAACAAATTCAATTTCTTGAGTTCTGATTAGCTGTATGCAAATGAGTTCATTACTGGAGTCCGGAACTCTCGTGAGAAAAAAAATTCGCACGATGTAAGTATTAGGCGTAAGCATGGCTTTGTGGTTAAAAGTTTGCTTCCCTAGCACATAGTTCCCTAGCACATAGGACCTTGGGCAAGTGTTTTTTACTATATACCCGCGCCAACCAAAACACCTTGTCAGTGTGTATATATATATATATATATATATATATATACATACACACACGTGTGTTTGTGTGTGTGTGTGTGTGTGTGTGTGTGTGTGTCACCATCTTTTGACAGCTAACATTGATTTGTCTATATCCCCATAAAGCAGTTCAGTAAAAATAAACCGAAAGAATGAGTACCAGGTTTAAACAAAACACAATTACTTGAGTTTCTGCTGTGCACAGGCATAGCTGCAGTGCAACGGGTGAAACAAAATATAAATGATTATAAGAATATCGCTGCCTACTCACCTAAGCGGACATAATTGTAGGTATTGACCAAGCGCCAAAGTACGAACAGCTACTTGCTTATTAGCGTATACAATCTTTATTAGGTGAAGAGAAAAATGAAAATGGGAAGCCGAGAGAATCGAAACCTTTCAAAATGATAAGGCTAAGGGAATGTTCTGCATACTAAGTTTCCATTCCATAGTTTCTCACATATCAAATATAATGAATCTCACGAGGCGTGGGTGAAATGATTACTAAGTGGGGATCGAAACGACGCCAATCGCAATCAAAGGATAATGCAATACATTAATTCATTAAGACATTAACATCCAAAAACTATCATCATCTCTTAAAGTTCTTATGAAGTTGCTTGATCTGATACATTAATATAAAATGTACTAATGTTGTTGGTAGTGCTTGGATGTCAGCTGCAGGTTTATCAAAGATCTGCTGTATTATATTACGTAATTTACTGAATTCTAAAAGATATCGATATTACATTGCCATGTTGAATATTCATTTTAGATTATTCGATTATCACTAACTGAATTATAATGTGTACGAGATGAGTCGTTGCAACAATCGCGTGGACTAATGAGTTGCCTATATATATCAACAAAAGAGTTTCAAGTTCGTGTCTTCTCGCTGGTAATGAACTATCCTGGCACATAGATAGTTGTGGCATATGCGAGGAAAGACAGGAGAGAAAGAAAAGCAGAGACGAAAGAAGCGGAAGTTAAAAAGACTTTGTAGCGAAGCACAGAACTATCTGGAAGCGAATGAGTGCTTTGATATTTTATAATCTTTTCAGTGGTAAGAAGAGGGCCTGAAATTTTGAGAAAGGGGAATAGTCGATTACATCGAGCCCAATGTTCAACATGTACTCATTTCGTTGTCCCTGAAAGGATGATAGACAAGGTCGACTTCGGTGGAATTTAAACTCAGAACACGGAGAGAGATGAAACAACTTTAAGAATTGCATCCAGCATACTAATGATTGTACCAGCTCACCGCCTTGCTTTGATGCTTTGTAATGCTGTGATCAAATTCTTTCTAATTTAGGCACAAGACCAGCGATTTGGTTGGAGGTTTAATCGATTAAATGGAACTCAGTAATTGACATTTGTTTTATTTTGTAGACCCCAGAAGAGATTTTGAACTCAAAACGTAGCGACTCAGTACAAATACCACAACGTATTTGTCCGAGATTCTAACGATTCTGCTTATCCACTATCTTTGTTGCGATTAAACTGAATGAGATAATCTGGAATACCATTATAAGAAGAAACAAAAACAAAAAAACAACGATAAAAATGTCTACGTTTGTTACTTCACACGCTAATAATAACAACCAAATTTCCCTAAGATTATACATATCCCACTCAGATGAGAAAAAGTGATCATTTTGTATAACGCAGATCTAGATGCACAATGCCAGTAACGATGTACAATGCCAACAGTGCGATAAAATAGCCATCGATGGAACTTTTTTATCATAGGTCTGCTCAAGTAATGCTGACAGAGATTCAACCGCAATAAAAAGAGCACTACAATGGTAAAGAGATGCAATTTTTAAGGAAATATAAATTCGTGGCACCCGTGGAAATTAAATATCAAAGTATCACAGAACCACCGATAGGATATGGACTCTAGCTACATCTGTAGAGATGTGTAGAGCACGATTAAAAACGCGAACGTTTCTGTCAGATATATTACACGGAATGGAGAATAACACACAAAACTACGAATGCTACGCCTACTAAATGGTCGGAAATATTCATGCGCTAGAGGTGAGCTGGAAGAATCGTTTGCATGTCGGTCAAAATGCTTAGCAGCGTCTCGTCCGTCTTTACGTTCTGTGTTCAAATCTGCGCCGAAGTCGACTTTGCCTTTCATCCTTTAGGGGTCGATGAAATTAGTACCAGTTACAGAGGGGTCGATGTAATCGACTAATCCTGTCCCCACAAACCTACCTAGTACCTTTAATAAATAAGATTGTTAAATTGTGAGTGATGGTCCAAGTATTAGATAAAATCATTTCTAATATCTGTTTTGTCCAGTTATGATCTGAGTTCAAACAAACATAGAGTTAGATTTTTATAAATCCATATTCGTCAAAATAATTATCAATGCTAACAATGCACGTTTGGTCACGCTAAAAATGTCACACCACATTATATAGAGTGAGTCAATAATTTACTTATGTAATTAAATGGTAGTAAAAATAGTATTTTGCTGTTGATAATATTTATTACCAGTATCAAAATGAGTAACTCTTCATTTCATTATTTGGTATAAACAATATGAAATTTGCAACTAGTAAAATTATGGCTATTACATTTATGTCACAGAATAAGAGGATCTTTTTTAAAACGGGGGCCACATTTTTCATTAATGTTTTACGTAGTGTTTTTGGTACCGAAACACTTTCAAACTTCGTATACTTATCTATTTTGTGTTATAGAACAGAAAAATACTTTTGTATTCGAATTTATTTCATGTAAAAAATTGTCTTATTTCGATAATTTCAACCATTCACTGACAAGTATTCAGTTGTTTACATTTACTCCTTTGGCTCATTAAGCGATGTAAAGCGTATTTAATCTCCATACCTTCGTTTTATTTGCTTTTTTCATTTTAAATTTGCTTTAACCCTAACCCTAACCCTAACCCTAACCCTAGGGTTAGGGTTAGGGTTAGGGTTAGAGTTAGGGTTAGGGTTAGGGTTAATTGTTTCAGAATCGTTTGTTTATGTAGTCGGCACTTAATGTATATCGGCTGAATGGACGTCAGTGATTGGTTGAAATTACAGAAATACGACAACTTTAACATGGAATAATTTATGGATTTCTTTTTTTTTAAAGAAGACTAAGAGAAAAAGATGTTTTATATGACACATTCTACCAGTGTTCCAAGTTTCAAAGTGTTTCGTTAATGAAAAATGTGGCCCCCGTTTTAAAAAAGATCCGAATAAGATTTTAACATACAAATGACAGAATAAGATTTTAACATACAAATGACAGAAATATATTTCCTACACTATCGTGTGATAGATAACACTATATTTCCTACACTATCGTGTGATAGATAACACTATAGTTTGTTGACCAATTAGGGGGTCTTTAATATTTACTCAACATTTCGGAATAAAATCTGTGTCCTTGTGCCTAAACTAGAATCTAATATTGCTACGACACAGCAAAGAAATACAAAACGTGTCGAGCGTTGGTAAAATACCTTGAAGTATTTTGCTATATCAAAATTCACGTTCTGAGTTCCAATTCCGCTGAAGTTAACACTGCCTCGTCAGCCTACCGAAATTGATCAAATGAAGTAGGAATCAGAAACTGGGGATTGATCTGCATAGAATATGCCCTACTAAAAATGTACGGCCGTGTACCTGTGTTAGAAATAAATATTAATCAACTGAGCGAATGTGAGTCGCTAGAAATAACAGTAAAATCTTTCTCAAATAAAACCTCTTCTTGATTTCCGCCGAGGTGTTGTGCTTCATATCCAGCATATTATTGTTTGTTTTTCATGAGGAGACGTTACTACTTCTCTCAACACTTATCTATTTCTGGAGAAATGGACGTGTGTACTCTGTGAGTGGGTCCTCCCGAACTATCCGTCACACAGTGCAATGCAGCCAATTCCATAAGAGAGAGAGAGAGAGATAGAGAGAGCGAGAGAGCAAGTGAGAGGAGAGAGAGAGAGAGAGAGAGAGAGCAAGTGAGAGGAGAGAGAGCAAGTGAGAGAGAGAGAGAGCAAGTGAGAGAGAGAGCAAGTGAGAGAGACAGACAGAATCGACCTCGCACTTAACTAGTATTTTATATATCGATCGCAGAAAGTCAAAAACGACTTCAGCAGGATTTGAACTCAGAGAACGGAAATTCATGGAGCAAGGTATCTACAATTCACCATCTTAATAACACGCTACCATATACAAAAAAAAAAGACAAAATGAAATAATACGGACATTGTTGTCATAGATAGGTACAATGTGAAAAAGCTGCAAGCACGAATCGAAATCGTTTTAGAGCTCAACGTAGCGTCAGCGCAAACCGCTATAGAAGATTTTAAGTAATGACTCTAAATCAGTAAATACCTCAGATTAGTAATTACATCAACACCGTTTATAGTTTAGTGGTTCCACTTTTGCACATTCTTCGCCCCTGAAAATATATCTGGTTTGACATGGGAGCTTTCATTATCCCTATATATAAGTTTAAAGAAAGAAAGTTTCGCAGTTGATACCGCACCAACGCACCAGTGTCTGAACATACTGTACATGAAGAGGCAGACGCCTCATACTAAAGAGCTGTGTGTGTGGCATATTACACAATAGATCAGTTTAGGAAATTGCATACGATATTAATTAAGTATATTATAGATGACGTCAAGAATTTAATATATCGTAGAACATATTAATATAATTAATCGTACTGGTCTTGGTGTATTGTACGATATGTCATTTTAATTTATTGACATGTCAATTTAACTTAAGGAATTATCTAATACCACTTTACCTCCCACCTCTAACTCTTTTTCTTTCTCTACGTTCCACCCTTTCCCTTGCTTACTTTCATTATCAGTCACTTTCTTCTTTTCTTTGCTTTCTCTTTCCCTCCATCGCTCTTTCTCTTCGTTTCTTTCTTTATTTCTCTCTATCCAATCTATGTCTCTTTCTCTCCTTTTGCCGTTCGTGTAATTCGTATGACTATTTTGTTGTAATTTCGAATACTGTAATTCTCTACCGTTTACAGTATTTCAGATATACAAATAGCAGACGGAACCCATTTAGAAAGTCAATATAATCGCTTTAGCACTCTACAGTCAGTATCATTTGACATAGGGAAACATTGGATAAGGAAGAAACTAAATGAAAGTATGTTACATATATGCAGTGTGTAAACGGGAATTCTGTACGCAAAGACAACTCTATCAACGCCATGAACACCCTTCCCGTAGTATAAGGTCTTCCTTCACATGTCTATAATATCATCTTCCCAAATTCTACCTCACAATCTCTCTCTCTCTCTCTCTCTCTCTTCCTCTCTCTCACTTTCTCGCTGCCCCCCTCTCTCTCTCTCTGTTTCTCTCTCCTCTCTTTCTATCCCCTTAACCATTGTACCGTCCGATTATTTACATTATTTTTATATTTACTGTTATATTTGAGCAAAGTCAAATAGACATTTAATAAGCACAGGCACACAGTATTATTATCATTATTATTATTTAATTCTACGTCAGAATACTTTGCCAAAACCACCTTCTCATTACAAGGGAGAGATTATTACTCCATATTATAATAGAGAAATCTTAAAACATTTTCTTTAATACAATGAATTAATCAGTCATTTAATACATATATATAAACTGTGTGATATCATACATTCATTTCTTGCTCCCTAATTGCCACATGTATGTGTGCATGTGTCGTACATGCTCGAAATATGGAGTAGATAACGCAGCCGATAACTGACGGAGCGCCGTTTTTTTATGTTGCTCGTCTTGTTTTCCATTTGTTTCTTTCGTTGTTCGCAAAAAAAGTTCGTATTCTGTGTTCGCGTGTTTCGTATATCAATTTGTTTTTGTAATTCATGTTGTTTACGTTCTATGACGTACTTTACCCATATATGCATGTGAATATTCATATATATGTAATTCGTTAAAGTTGGTTTTTGCATATAATATTCCTGTTAGCTTATATTATAATGGACGTAGGGTTGATTATGGAATGTTTATAATTTTGATATTTTTAATAATATTTTTCTATCTTAATATAAGTATTTTATATACATTCGTTTGTTATTTATTGTTGGTTGATATATACATTCTTTTATTATTATTATTGTTGTATTTTGACCTGAAGATTAGCTATATTTTTGAATAGAATTGATTTTCGATAGTTTTAATCGAATTAAATTTTCTTTCTATTTGAAAATTGGTTATGAAACACGTGGAGTCGTTTTATTATCATTATCTTATGATATTTACTTTGTATTATATTATACTTATTTATTGTGCTTTTACTTATTAATTTTTCTATATGTGACAGTGGATTTTCATCGATGAGTTCATGAACCTTGGTTCTTTTCCCTAAAACTATATGTATATGTATATATATATATATATATGTATATGTACATATATATATATATATATATATATATATATATATATATATATATATATATATATATATATATATATATATATATATATATGTATATATCTATATATATGTATATATCTATATATATGTATGTATATATATGTGTGTATATATATATGTGTGTGTATATATATGTGCATGCATATATATATATATATATATATATATATGCATACACATATATATACACACACATATATATATATACACATATATATACATACATATATATAGATATATACATATATATATATATATGTATATATATATATATGTAATATATATAGATATATATATTAATATATGCATAAATATATATATATATATATATAATATATATATATAGATAGGTATATTCATATATTTATATATATGTAATATACACACAAACACACACACACACACGCACCTCACATATATATTATTATTGTACCATTATGGGTAAGCTCAACGAAAAAGTACTCCATCCAGTGAGAGATGAATATCGATAAATATACATCGTTTTAAAAAAACAGTTATAGATAATTTCATGCTGTAAATATACGATAATTTGGCAGAATTCGATAATATGTTATATAAAGCGGTATATAACATATTTCTAGCGCTATGCACTGAGCTTGAAAGATTACTTGACAACACATTACATGAAATATAAACCTGCCAAGTTATTGTATCTCTACAACATGAAACTGTTCGAAGCTCTTTTCGTAACTCTGTGTATATTAAGCTATGTACAAAGCAGTGAGCTGGATGAATCGTTACTACATGAGGTAAAATTTCTAATAGACTTTTTGTCCCACTTTATTTTCTGATTTCAATTTCCACCGAGGTTGACTTTGCCTTTTCTTCTTTTTTTTTCCGAGGTCGATAAAATAGTTCCAGTTGAGCAATGCGGTTGATGTAATCGACTTACCTACTTCTCCGAAATGACTGGCTTTAGGCCAAATTTTGAAACACATACACACACACACACACACATATGTATATGCATATATATATATATATATATATATATATATATATTTATATTACATATACATATATATATATATATATATATATATATATATATATATATATATATATATATATATATATATATATATATATATATATATATATATATATACATATATATATATATATATATACATATATATATATATATATATATATATATATATATATATGTATATGTAATATAAATATATATATATATATATATATATATATATTTATATTACATATACATATATATATATATATATATATATATATATATATATATATATATATATATATATATATATATATATATATATATATATATATATATATATATATATATGTATATATATATATATATATGTATATATATATATATATATATATATATATATATATATATATATATATATATATATATATATATATATATATATATATATATATATATATATTTATATTACATATACATATATATATATATATATATATATATATATATATATATATATATATATATATATATATATATATATATATATATATATATATATATATATATATATATATATATATATATATATATATATATATATATATACTCATACATACATGTATGCACACATACACACAAGATGTAAATAAAGCGATCACGGATCCAATTTCTCTAAAACTGAATGAAGCCTAAGAAAAATTCGCCATTTATGAAACGCGTATTTTTTCAAGAGTTACAGACTTCCACATGCAAGTCAAGTCTTAAATGTATTTGTATATTGAATATTTCGACTTATCTGTGTAATTCTTCACTTCATTAATGACTTCTTTTGTATTTATGTACATAGTTTATAGTGCTAAGCATTTTTTTTTTGTTTCATCTAAGCATTTCTTTAAAAACCATGTCATTTCATAGTTTACTTTAATGTCTGTCCCTTTAGCTGAAAGGTGACATACCGAAATATATCTCAAATAGTCTTCGTTTGAAATTATTTATTTACTAGTCCTTCGTTTACTAGTGACAAATCTTGGAGAATTATGCTTGAATGAGAATTAGCAGATTTTTAGCAGTGGGGGCTATATTAGGCTCATGAAGCATACAAATTGCACTTTTCATTAACACCAACCAGTTAATCAACATTGCGAGATGCATAAGAGAACGGCTGCAGGCAACTTCACGCAGTTTGCTGTCAGAAATTCAATCAGAGTTGTCTACTTTATTTACACTTCAAAAGAAAGCAATACCTTGAAAATCTTTCCGCATCAATTCAGAAAGCATTCTTTGACAACAGGGAACCAGTGCTGTTACGATGAGAAACAAGATGAGAATGGTGATGATGATGATGATTGTGGTGGTGGTGGTGGTGGTGACGATAATGACGACGAATACGATGATGGTGGTGGCGGCGATGATGATCTGGATGAGGAAGAAAGAAGAAAATAAAGCATGAGAGGGTTTCCACGAGAACAGGAAGAAAATGAACTGGTTAGGCGACATGATAGAAATAATATATTATGCATACACACATATATAGGTATATATATATATATATATATATATATATATATATATATATATATATATATATATATATACACGCATACTCATATGTGCTTGTGTGTGTGTGTGTGTGTGTGTGTGTGTGTGTGTGTGTGTGTGTGATGGACTTTCCCGTCGAATACTATATTTTTTAATCATATTATTCGTTGTTTATGTTGTTATAGTGGAGGCGCAATGGCCCAGTTGTTAGGGCAGTGGGCTCGCGGTCATAGGATCGCGGTTTCGATTCCCAGACCGGGCGTTGTGAGTGTTTATTGAGCGAAAACACCAAAAGCTCCACGAGGCTCTGGCAGGGGATGGTGGCGAACCCTGCTGTACTCTTCCACCACAACTTTCTCTCATTCTTTCTTCCTGATTCTGTTGAACTTGTAATTCAAAGGGTCAGCCTTGTCACACTCTGTGTCACGCTGAATATCCCCGAGAACTACGTTAAGGGTACACGTGTCTGTGGAGTGCTCAGCCACTTACACGTTAATTTCACGAGCAGGCTGTTCCGTTGATCGGATCAACTGGAACCCTCGACGTCGTAAGCGACGGAGTGCCAACAACAACAATGTTGTTATAATAATGATACCTTTTAATATATTAATTCCTATGAAGGCAAAATCGTTCGTGACATTTCGCCCGTTATTACTTCTAAGTTCAACTTCCGCTGAGGTCGACTTTGCTTTTCATCCTTTCGGGTCTATATAAGTACCAGTTGAGCACTGGAGTCTATCTTATCGACTTACCTCTCCCCCTGAAATTGCAGGGTTTGTGCAAAAAATTGAAATCAGTATATTAATCCCTGCGCCGATGAGGAGAGGCCGCTTATACCTTTACAGAATTATCTCCTTTATTACCAATTCAGACCCTCCTAGATTACCATTTCGGATTACATTGGATACATTTTATTTCAGTTGAGAGTTGATTACAGTTCAGTTTTCAAAATTTTATAACATGAATTTTTATATCCTTAGAGAATTTTTAGGATAACCATCATATGAAAATACAACGTTAAAACTGCTGATCACTCACAATCTAAATTTAGTGAATTCCCTAAGAATTTCGTTAGGATACGCTAACAATGTGAAACTTTAAATAACAAAATTCTATAAGCTGCTCTATAAACAATACATTAAATAAATATTTGCTCTATTCAGTTATTGAAGTGACTTTTACAGTAGTTTCACCGCGTATGTGAATTTGAATTTGTAATTGTATATAAATGTGCGTGTGTTTGTGTGTGTGTGTGTTTGTGTGTGTGTGTGTATGCATGTGTATATTATGTTAACATCATCTAAAATCTAAAGTATAAAATGAGTTATTGCTTTCGAATGAACAAGAGAAGTAAGCTACTAAGTAAAAATGACAAGTCATAAATATATAATACAAGAACTTGTCCAAAGCGGGAGTGTGTGAGAGAATGTCAATGTGTGAGAGAATGTCAATGTGTGAGAGAATGTCTTCGCAAATCGCACGCTAATAAATGATACTCAATACCTTATAACACTACATAACTTAGAACCTAATGTAATTCTTTCATATGTAAATAACAAATGGTTATATTGTCTCCCCGACTGTATACATATGTATACATATATACAAACACATATAAATACATACATATATATGCATATATATGTATGTTCGTGCATATCTTTGCGTCATGTATGTACGAATGTACCACACACCGGTTATATATACGTAGATAGATAGATAGATATAGATAGATAGATAGATAGATAGATAGATAGATAGATAGATAGATAGATAGATAGATATCATCATCATCATCATCAATATGAACTGAAAGAAAATACTTTAGCAAATGTTCCTGGGTATGCAGCACAAATATGGTAAGATCTTATTTTAATATTGAGCTGATCGTACAGACCGTGTAGAATAAGCTTTTCTGAAGCTACCTCATAAGACCGTTCCAAGCTTTCGGTAAATTAATTTTACTGAAATTGTCTTCCAATTTTTTTAGAATTTCGATATTCCTGGAAGGAGATTTGTGGTCTACTATTCGCATGAACAATCTCAATTTATCAAAAGCTTCGTAAACTAATATATTAAATAGGTGATACTATATTGCGCCTTTGTATTTAGTACATAGAGCGTTCCCTGAGATATTTTCTCTCAGCCGTTTTGTTGGCATCAGACAATGGCGTACAGAAATTGTGAATTTTCCGCCAAAATCTGGATCACACAAAAGATTAGCACCCGTGTGTGTTTGTAAGCTCTATTGGGTTAAATTTCTGCTTACTAACATATCTACTTGCTAATCTTTTAAATACCCGTCTCATAAATAGTGTGTGCACCGCGTATGCACGTTTTAATAGGCAGACGTAGAAAGAAAAGAACATTCAATAGTTATATAGAGCTTATATTTGTAAGTTAGCAGTTATCGCCTCGACAACCATTACTCAGTTTGAGAGAAATGCAAATACGTATCTAATTCGTCATTGCTCACTAAGATTGAAGTGATGGCTTGAAAGTTGGTCCCTTATGTATCGCCAACGACCTATAAGGAACTGCCTTCCTATTCAAACGTGACTGACAATTCGTTCCTCACTGGTATCCGAAGAATTAGGCACTTGTTTGCGTGTTTAGGAAACTTGGACTTATGAATGAGAGAGTTATTTGTGTTACAGGGTAGGACAGAGGACACACATTTTTGAAAAATCACAAAATCATTAATTTTAACTGTAAAGAAATTTTATTACCATCAGTGTGTTTGTATTGAGTTAGCATTTGTCAAAATCAAGTGTAGAAAACAACATCCATCTTGTGATGACCCTTTTCGTTGATACATTTCTGAAGGCAATGAAGTATGGAAAACAACATCCATCAGGTGATGTCCGTTTTAATTGATGCATTTCTGAAGGCACTCTCTCCAACATTACTTTGTCGATCTGGGCGACTTCTACGCGAACAGCTTCTTTCAAATCGTCAAATGTACGGGTCTATGCGTATACACGCCTGCCTTGTGATTTCCCCACAAGAAATAATCACACATGGACAAATCAGGGAACCGAAGATGCCAAGGAATGTTAGCAAACAAGGAATGTCAGCAACAAGGAATGTCAACAAAGATGAGGCGGTCACCGAAGAGAGGGAGAAGAACGTCCATTGATGCTTTGGCTCTGTGGGCCGTCACCCCATCCTGCTGAAACTACACACGCCAAATATGCATACGTTTTCGTCGTAATTCAGGCACAAAGAAGGTGTTTATCATCTCAATGTAATGCTCGGGGTTCACAGTAACAGCATTTCTATTGTTGTCTTCAAAACAGTAAGGACCAATGACGACAGCTTTTCCATCAGCACACCAGACCGTCACTTTTGGGATATGCAGTGGTCTTTCGTGCAGTTCTCTCGAATTTTGCAAGAGCCCAATAACGACAGTTCTGTTGATTCACCATGCCACTGAGTTGAAAATGAGCTCCATGACTCATTAACAAAATGAGGTTGTCATTTGCCTCAAAAATTGCTTCCATCTGACGAGCGGAGTTAAACTGCTGTGCATAGTCCCATGGTTTCAACTGTTGCCCAATGACCAATTTGTACGGGTGGAAATGCAGGTTTTCATGCAAAATACGCTTACCGATCGATTACCGATGCCAAGTTCAGTGGAATTCCTCCGAGCAGGGCGATTCGGATTCCGTATCAAAGCTTGTCTGACGTGTTCCACATTTTCCGGGGTCCGTACCCTTCGTGGCGCCCCCACCATCTTCTGTTCATTAATGTACCTTGTGTACGAAGTGCATTCACCCAACGTAAGATTATGTTACGGGTGGGAACAGTCTGATTTCGGTGAATGTTGAAGTGGCGCCGAAACTGACGCTGAACTCTTGCGACAGACTCGTTATTCTTCACGTAACTATCGTAGGCAAACACTCGATGCTCTATCGTCCAGAGCGCCATGGCTTCACCCGAAAAGAAAAAAATAGTAAGACACCACAAACCGAATGGTACCTGTCGGGCATGTGTCCCTCCCGTTGGGGCTGAGAAATAGCCATTTTAAAAAACGTCCGTCCTCTCTGCTGTATGTATATATGCTTCGGAAAGCACTTAGAAACTTAAAACAGATAACTTCATCCTGTCATTGAGACAGTTCTGAGTAAGATTGTCTTTCCGTCGACAAATAAAATTATTTAATCTTTATCTTTTGATCTGCGTTCAAAGCGTCACCTTCCTACTTTCTCCCCTCACATGTTCCTTGATGTTTCAGATTATATGCCTAGACTGTCTTACACAATGTGCGACATGGTTCTCTCCGAGAGAAAAGTACAGTGTGTCCTCGCTTAGGAATTTGTGGATCGTATTTTGCTTAAATAACTTCGTAAGTTCCGTAGATCCGCTTAGACAAGACCAGCCGTGTTATGCAAGGTTAAAAAACAGCAGCACCACCCGCGACAAGATCTTAAATGTATAGTTAAGGAGAATTAAATTATTTGGTGATCGTCTTTTACTTAAGTTTATAAGTACTACAACAGTACGCGATAGAGAATTCTTTCAACCGATAATACAACCAAGGTTGTCCCACTAGATGCTTAGTTCTTTTCTATATATGTCTTGCTATCAGTTCTTCTACTAAAATGGTAATAATACAACTAAGAATAAATCCATATTGTCAGGTATTCTTATCGTGTAAGCATATAGGTGGTGCTGCAACATAGTCTATAGCCGTGACCATAAAACAAACTAGACTCCAAACTTTAGTACACACTTAACGCAAGCTATCTCGTGCCACATAGAATCGTCATACTCATGATCAAATCACAGCACTGGGGACAAGATAGGATTCGTTAACTACACGCTGATAATGTCTTACACTCCTACCCTCATAGTCACCCATGACCGTCATGCTCCCCAAGACATCATGCGCTTTTGATTAGCCATAGCATTTTCTATAATTTAATTTTCATCTGTTTTGTAAATTGCAAGAAAGTGTCTGTCAGATTTCTGATTTTCGAATCAAACGACATGCCAGATATTAGAATCTAGAATTCAACATCTGATTAATGAGAGCTATAGAATCTTTGAACTGCTTCCCACTTAAAGCCGATACTCTTCTCGTGCGTCACTAATTCTTTTGAGAAACTCAAAAGCACCACACAAACTTATTTTAAATCGCGTTACATTATTTTTATTAAATAAGACGGTGAGCTGACCGAAAAATTAGAACGCTCGGCTAAATGTTTAGCGGCATTTCGTCCGTCATTACGTTCTGAGTTCAAACTTCGCTGAGGACGTCTTGTCCTTTCATCCTTCATGGGTGGTAAAATAAGTACCAGTTGAGTACTGGGGTCGAGGTAATTTACTTATCCTTTCCTCGAACTTACTGGCCTTGTACCTATAGTAGAAAGGATTATTTTTCTTAAGTAGCAAATCAATTAATTTTAGCTTCCCATTAATCTTGATTGAGCAGACTTATAAGAAAAAGTATTTCGGCTTTTATCATCGGCCTATTCCTCTATCTCATCTTTCTGGGGTAGCTAGCAGCACGTTACCTAATCTGTCTCTTTTATTAAGGCGGCGTGAGAGTGAGTTGAGAGAAGTTTGGCTGTTATTTCCATAAAGTTGATTAGCGTTTGTTTCTAGCTATTCTAGTTGAGCAACTTTTATGGGTTAAATTATATATTAATATCAAGTTAAATGAATTTATTATATATTTTATATTTCGCAAAACGATGGAGACACAGAAACAGTGGAGAGCCTGGCTAAACCATTTAGTTGTGCACTTTTACATTTTCGAGATTGAATTTTCATGGAGTCATCTTTGCTTTCAATTCATTCAATATCGATAAACTATATATAGTCTTGCTTCAATTTATAGCATATTTTTGACATTTGCCAATGCATAGTAAATAATCGGTTTTAAATTTTGGTACAAGGTCAACAATTTTGAGGTAGGTGGTAAGGTTATTACATCAACATCAAATGGTACTTATTTCATCGGCCCCGAAATGATGAAATCAAAGTCGAACTCGGCGGAATTTGAACTCAGAACGTGAAACCGGACGAAATGCCAGTAAGCACTTTGCTCGGCACGCTAACGATTCTGCCAGTTCGCCGCATTAATAATAACTTATTATTTATCAATTTCTAAAGGCAGTGAGCTGGTGGAGTCGTTAGCACGCTGGACGAAATGCTTAGCGGTATTTCGCCCGTCGCTACGTTCTGATTTCAAATGCTCCCTCCCCACAAATTCTAGGCCTTGTGTCTATGGTAGAAAAGATTATTTATCAAGTTCTCGTTCATGCATTCTTCAGATATGTAAATTTTAATAAGATATGTGAGCAGATGCAGTACTAGATGTCATTAGAGCATCGGATCCTGCAGTATTTGTCTTTGTTTCTGAATTCGAATTCCAATGGGGTTTACATTTTGCGTATTTTCAGAAACGATAATTAAGTTCAAGTCAAGAACTGAGATCAAGTGATCTCTCCATCTGAGGGAGAGGCCGTGAGGAATCATTCAAGGCGTCTCTTTCTCCAGAAATAGGGAAAATTTGAACGAGAGGCTAGTAACATCTCTTAAAAGAACTAATGCCTCGAGAAATGCCAGAACAGAACAGAAAATAAAGGTTTCTGATTCAGATAAAAGACTCGCAATTTTAAAGAGAAAAGATTAGTTTGTACTGTTGACCCTAGTATTTTACTGGTACTAAGTTATCGATCCCTGAGAGATGAAAGGCAAAGCAGACTTCAGCAGGACTTGCACTCAGAACGTAAAGAACTTGAAAACTACCGCCAGACCATTTTTTAAAAATCTTGTTTACATTGTACCAATTCTGTCAACTCACCTCTTAACAGGTCAGAAATTAATATAGGTTCAGACGTGGCTGTGTGATAAGAAGTTTGCTTCCCAACCACATGGTTCAGGGTCCATCCTACTGCCTGACACCTTGGGTAAGTTTCTTCTATAGCCGCGAGCCGACCAAAGCCTTGTGAGTGGATTTCAGAGACGTAAACTGAAACAATGTATATGCACGTATGTATGTATGTATCTATCTATACGTGCGTGTCTTTATGTCTGTGCTTGTCCCCCGCTACCGCTTGACAACCGGTAATGGTGTGTTTACGTCCCCGTATATTTTAGTGGTTCGGCAAAAGTAAACCTATAGAATAAATATCAGGCTTTAAAAAAAGTATTGGGGTCGATTTATTCGACTAAAAATTCTCCAAAGCTGTGCCCCAACATGCAAACTAGTGACTGAAGCAATTAATGAAACATCAAAAAAAAAAAAGATGTCTCCGGACGATGGGTTGATAGAAATATTAGAACACTTCACAAAATCGCTTGTGGTATTTTGTTACGAGCCTTGCATTTTAAATTCGGATCCCACCGAGGTCTTCATTTCTTCATTCGAATAGGGTCGGTTCAATCATTTTCATCGAGAACTAGGGCTCGATATAAATCACTGTCCACCCATCTCTCCTACAGAAAATAATACTCAATAAGGTTGGTCACTCGTAAAGAGATAACTAAATAGGAAATGAATCCATTTCTTCTGAACTTTGTATTCTGAATGTTTAATATAATCGCTCATATTCAGTGTCTGCAAAAGGCAATAAAAATAAATACAAAAATTAGAAGATTTCTGTTTTTTTGCGCGTGCGTGCTTCGTGAGAAAAAAATAATAGTTCTTGCCAAAACGTTAGATATTTCTTATCCTTACATCATACTAACGAACTCGACTATTTGCTTTTTACTGCATAGTACTAAGAAACCTTGTTAGCATCTTAGATAACTCACTTCCAAATTTCAGTATAAAAGCAAAAATGATTATTTGTCTGCACTGGAGTGAGTGCATCGCCCTATATTTATGAGAAATATGTATTTGATACTATTCTCATATTTTCTCACTTGTTTTCCTTCTTTTTTAACTCAAAGGAAACAAGAGAAATGTAAAGACACAAAAATCACAGGAAAAGTAATCATTCTTAAAATAAATATTGTTATTTTTCTAATTGAAACCCGATAGTCTATGTCGGAATATAGCATTTTAAGGTCACGTGTACAAGATTTATTACAGCTACCATGTATATTTATTTATTCCTTCATATTTTGTTTAAGCATGAAATCAGCGGAAAAAAAAAAGCAAATGCCAAGATAATAATTTTTTTCTTCGCTCTGCGGGTAATTTTCAGACCATTATCTGAATTCCACGGTAAAAATATCTGTTTTACTTAATGTACTGTTCAATATAAAAACGCATAAACTATATATAAAATTTGTTGTTCTCAGGTATAAATGGTGTTGGAGATAACCGCTAACAGAGCACTAGAATAAATATATCAATCTATTTTGTTTCGACTTGTTTCTGAATTCTAAATCCTGAAGCGATCGTTTATACGTAACATTATTTTCCTAACTTTAAGTTAAGCCGAAGTGCCAATCAGATTGATCTAAAGCCTAGTAACCGGAAATTACTAGTACCTCGTGTGCTTGTACTGTATGAAACTTTGTTGTACTGCTTTAGATATTACTGGCTCGTAAACCATACTTCTTTTACCAACTAGAGGTCAAATGCTCATTTTCGGGTTGATACATTATTAAACTTAACATATATATATATATATATATATATATATATATATATGTATATATATATATATATATGTATATATATATATATATGTATATATATATATATATATGTATATATATATATATATATATATGTATATATATATATATATATATATATATATATATATATATATATATATATATATATATATATATATATATATATATGCACAGACATAATACACATGTATAAATAATAAAGTACATATACTATATATATATATATGTATATATATACACAGACATCTACATACATACATAGACATATGGAATGATATTTAATACGAATAATAATAGAATAATACAATGTAGTAAATTATTCTCCATTGGTTTGAAAAAAATTAGAGAGTTGAATTATATTATTTTTGCTTCATGTTGTCACCGAACCAAAAGTAATGAATATCGAATAACGAAAAACGTCCCAAGATGCTAGTTTTGATTTACCTATACCTATAGGGTTTAATCCTATTCAGTGAACCTGTAAAATCCAGATAAATAATCTTTATGTCTCGAGCACTTTTTCTTTGCTTGAATGGTATTAAGTTTAATTGCAAACACGCCTTGTAAAAACATAAGTCGCAGCAATTCATCCGTATCAAGAGAGAAAAGAAAAAACAAACAAGCGTTTGAAAATGGGTTGTTTTAACGATTTCTCTTGCATGCAATATCAACAAAGTATCAGCATGAAGTATTAGATCATCAGTGATATCTACATTGAATTTACAGACCTTTGCGTACACAACAACACGAAGATTTCCAATTTCTGCCTCCAGGCTCCAATTATTTATGATTTAAGAATGCTGATTGCATTTTTTTCTTACTTTCAACAACAGAAATTTTAACTTTTTCAGTCGCGTTTGAATTATTGACATCTAACACTGTTCTTGTTTCTCTTGTTTTCTTATTAATTTTGACTATAAAAATATATTTCATCTTGCGCTACAATAATTTTGATCTTAAAACGCCCATAATGGGTGTATGCCTCTGACAACCGAGATATCACGATCTCAACCTACTTGGATTTCATCAGTCCAAACCAGTCAGCTATACAATGTGTTTCTATCAATATGTAGATGTCACCATAAGTACGCGCTACAAATTAGGTAACGCACCATAAATCTCAGATTGTTTGTTTTTGTTTAGCTCTCGTGCTGCTTTAGCAAAACAAACTTATTAACGATATTCCAGTCGATACCCTCCCATTTTGTGTTCAAGCATAATGCTGTCTGTAATTTCGGTATGCAATGTGTCTTTTAAGGCAATGTATAATGTTGTGATTTAAGGAATATTTAGCTACTATTTTCAGCCGTTAGAATCACCACACAAAGACTGTTGAAAGCCTTGTGAGTGGATTTGATAGACAGAAACTAAAAGAAGTCCGTTATATATATATATATATATATATATATATATTGAGAGAGAGAGAGAGAGAGAGAGAGAGAGAGAGAGAGAGAGAGAGAGGGAGAGAGAGCAGTATCGACCAGACCATTAGATGTTGTGTACACTGCTGGTCATAATGCTCTTTCAATTTCGTCTCGATTGCGCAATTCTTTTCCATCTTCACCCATATGTATATATATTCTCTTATTCTTTTATTTTTTCAGTCATTTAACAGCGTTCATGCTGGAGCACTACCTTGAAGGATCTTAGTCGAACAAATCGACTCCAGGACTTATTTTTAAGCCTCCACTTAATTAATCGATTTCTTTTGCCGAACCGATTCTCAAGCGGTGATGTTGAGGAGGGGCACAAATACAGATACACAGATATATACATATGTAAATACAGCGGACTTCTTTCAGTTTCCGTCAATCAAATCCACTCACAAGGCTTTGGTTAGCCCAGGCTATAGTAGAAGAGACTTGCCTAGGGTGCCACACTTAACCCGAAACTGTGTGGTTGGGAAGTAAGCTTCTTACCACACAACCACATATCTTTTATCTTTTAGTAGTATCTGTTTTAGTCCGCCACCACCGCTTGACAACCGAGGTTCATTTGATAGAATAATAGAATAAGTACCAGGCTTTAAAAAAAAATAAGTATTGAGGACTGGTTGTTTTATTCGACTAAGCCCTTCAAGGCGGTTCCCCAGCATGGCCGCATTCCAATGACTGGAACAAGTAATGGATAAGAGATAAAAGAAATCCGATCCGGGTGGGGAGTGAAAGTGTGTTTTCGTGTACGTCTACGTCTTTGATTGAGTACGAAAGAAGTGGAAAGAGTGGGGAGTAAGAGAGCAATGTGGATTCCCAGGTTGTCGGTTTGGGTTTTGTTGTTAGCGTCATTGTTGCTGTTGCCGTTGTTGCTGGTGCTGGTACTGTTGTTGTCATAAGTGCAGCTGCAGTTGTTTGTGTTGTTGTTACTGCTATTCCTACTGCTGTTGGTTTGGGATTGATGTTGCTGTTCTTGTTCTCTTCGCGGCTGCTGTTAGTGATGTACGCTGCTGTTGTTGGGATTGCGACGTCTGCAGTTGTGGGGACCTCCTCTACCCAGTCTTTTTGTTCGGGACAGAAAACACTTAAGTGACTTTTTCAGCACTGCACGATAATATCTAGGCCTTCTGATTTCAACTGTAGCATGCATCCCCACACAATTAGATAGTTTGGTAAGGTCAGGGATCTTTCCCGCTTCACGTGGTCCCAAACCAAAACTCCTTTTCCATTTGTTTTTCGTCAGGAAAAGTGTTACTGCCCTTCAAAACAACACATCCCAACATTATCTGGTCCAACCCTGCAAAACTTCGCCGTATTAATGCGACAGGTCTTTCTTCTCATATATTTTGGGCAAATGATGATCTCTCTGTCGCATATGGGAACTATTGAGTGCCCCAGCGAGAAAGCTTCACGTTTGAAAAGGGTCTCCTTGATCCTTAACTGCCTTTCTTGGTTACATGTTTTATGTCTACCTATATATGTTTGAGGGTATATGTGGCTGCCTCTAGGCATCGGGTTTTAGCCGAACACAGCAGTACAGCACAGTTGTTTCAGACGGTTACTTCAAAAAACCTCAGCTGGGATTGCAAATTGTGCTCTCCTTCCGTTAGCTGTTCCTCCTTATTCTTTAGGAAGAATGAGAAGTATTGTGCTGACTTCACCGCCATGCGAGTAAGAGATTGCCTGTCCATGGAGTCGCCACACGACTACATTTGCCGGCCTCATTATTGCTGCTATTGCTGCCGCCGTTGTTATTGTTGTTACTGCTGCAACTGTTGTTGAAGTTGTTGATGCTGCTGACTTCGCTCTTGTTATTGCTGTCGCTGCTGGGGTTGTTGTTGTTGTTGCTGCTGTTGTTGCTATTACTGTTATTGCTGTTGTTGTTGTTGTTGTTGTCATATTTGCTGTAATTGTTGTTGGTGGTGTTTCCGTTGTTGTTCTTGTATTCCTCTGTTTTTATTCCCGTCACTGCAACCTATAGTTATGCTAATGATGTTCAAGTTGAGATAAGAGGAATCGCTACTATTAAGCATTTCAGTCGAGAAACCATTTTCCTTCCTACCACTTCATACATCTTCATAGGCTTGTGAGCGATGAAATCTAGGGAAGAAGCTGCACCTAAAAGGAAAAAAAAGGCGGGTGATCGTAAGTACATTGGCACGGTACTTACCATACGTTTCTTCGATCAGGGCTGACTTGAGGCTAAATAGTAACGATGACAACAACGAAGAATAAAAGTTTGGACAATTAAAACGACAGCAGAGTATTACTAATACTTATTTTATCCATGTCAAACGGATTAAATGAATTTGGATACCGTTGAGATTTCATCTTAGAATGTAGAATGCCGAAGATATATATATTGAATACATTTAATTCCACGCTTTGACGCTTTCTCCCAAAACGCCAACTTCCCGTATTTTCCAAAACATTATCCACTGTTTTGATAGGAAAATATCAACATGACACTTATATAATATAACAACGTAACTGCTCCAAAACATTTCAGAGACTATAAAGTCTATTGTAGAAAAGAGTCGACAGCGGGAATATGAATATTGATTAACAAAAAAAGGGAAAATAAGAAGAATCAGAAAAATGGCATCTTATAGAAAAGATCTTTATATACAACAAAATTAATAATTCCGAGAATATGATGTTTCCGAGAATATTCCTTAAAATGATATCATATACAATATAATGCCGAATTCAATGGAAACAGACAAAAATGATCGATGGTTACTAGAAACTGCAAGAGTGACGATCTGATAGGAAGTCTTCAAGAACCGTAAATTCCACAATATGTTTTACGGAAAAGTGTCTTGAGAATTCCCAATGACAGCTCAATTCTTACACCACATTATATAAAACAGAACACTATTGCCAAGACAGAAATTATTATTATTGCAGTTGTTATTCAAAGAAAGAATGGTAATGATGTGAACAAAATACTTAGCACAATTTCTTCTATCTTTACATCCCAAGTTCAAATTCCACCGAGGTCGACTTCGCTTTTCATCTTTTTTGAGGTCGATGAAATAAGTACAAGTTGAGCAATGAGGTCTATGTAGTCGACTAGCCTTTGCATCCAAATTTCAGGCATTGTGCGTATCGTAGAAAAGATTATTGTTGTTGTTGGTATTGTTTTGGTGTTGCAGTGTTGTTGTTTTTTTATTTATGCGCCCTTTCAAAGCCTAGCCAGGCTCATGGGCCCGGTTTCTATGGCGTATATGTTCTCCCGAGCTGGACGGGACGCCAGTCCATCGCAGCGTTACTCAAGAAACAGGAAGAAGGCGTGAGAGAAAGTTGAGGTGAAAGAGTACAACAGGGGTCGCCAGCACCCCCTGCCGGAGCCTCGTGGAGCTTAGGTGTTTTCGTTCAATAAACACTCACAACACCCGGTCGGGGAATCGAAACCGCGATCCTCCGACCGCGAGTCCGCTGTCCTAACCACTGGACCATTGCGCCTCCACGTTGCAATGTTGTGGAAGAATGTTAATGATATAGAGAAAATGTTGAACGGCATTTCTTCCGACTTTACAGTCTAAGTTCAAAATCCACCGAGATCGACTTTGCCTTTCAATTTTTTTGCCTTCAGATAAACTAAGTACCAGTTGAGTACTGGGGGTTCATGAAATCGACCAACCCCCTTCCACCAAATTTCATGTAGTGTGCCTATCACAGAAATAATTCTTATTATGGTTGTTGATGTTGCATTGAAGTGAAAGAATGGTAAAAGCGTGGACAAAACCCTTAGCGGCATTTCTACCGCATCTTTACGTTCTGATTATTAATTAATGATTATTCTAATAATTATCATTCTGATCATTATAATTATTATTATAATTCTGATTATTAATTGACATTAACTATTAATCAATAATAACTATTATAATCGTTAATTTTAATATTATTCATTTCGTCCAGCTTTGCATTGAGTTCAAATTCCGCCGAGGTCACCTTTGCCTTTCATCCTTTCGGGGTCGATAAAATAAGTACCAGTTGAACACTGGGGTCGGGGTAATCGTCTTAACCCTTCCCCAAATTTGCTGGCCTTGTGCCAAAATCTGAAACTGATAGTATTTATTATCTTATAACAATTCTGCTTGTCACTCCGTTACGCTTCCACGTGATTAGTTGAAGGGAGAGAGTGGAGGAATAGGAGGAAACGAATGAGAGGGCGGGGAGAGTGAGGATAGGAAGGTGTGGTGGAGTGGGAGATGGAAGGGAGTGAAGGGAGTGAGAGTGGAAGGGAGAAGGGAGAGTGGAAAGGAAAAGGGAGAGTGGAATGGAGAAGGGAGAGTGGAAGGGAGAAGTGAGAGGAACGGGGAGATATGGAGAGGGACGAATGAGGAAAGGAGGAATAGGGGAGAGGGGATAAGTAGGAGAGAGGACGTGATGAGTGAAATGTGTAATTTTTCAACTAAGATTTTTTCGTCCGTTACTTAGCCCGTCTGTGTACGCTTTCACGTGACTAGATGAAAGGAAAGGCGAAGAGCGAAAGAAAAAGAGGGTAAGGTAAGGAGTCAAAGAGGAAGAGGAAGTGTGCTGTGTACGTGTTGTTGGCACTCCGTCGCTTACGACGTCGAGGGTTCCAGTTGATCCGATCAACGGAACAGCCTGCTCGTGAAATTAGCGTGCAAGTGGCTGAGCACTCCACAGACACGTGTACCCTTAAAGCAGTTCTCGGGGATATTCAGCGTGACACAGTGTGACAAGGCTGACCCTTTGAATTACAGGCACAACAGAAACAGGAAGTAAGAGTGAGAGAAGTTGTGGTGGAAGAGTACAGCAGGGTTCGCCACCATCCCCTGCCGGAGCCTCGTGGAGCTTTAGGTGTTTTCGCTCAATAAACACTCACAACGCTGCCCTAACCACTGGGCCATTGCGCCGCCACTGCTGTGTACTAAGTGTATAGAATTATGCATAAAGTATAAAAAATGTATATATAAAGTGCATTAAGTAATCATCGTATTCCAATTTCCTTCACTTTTCAATGATTAGCTTATGAGTGACTATCTTTTCCTACAAACACAACACAGGCTACGCCTTCAGATTTTTTTGGATAAAGTTTTCAGAAATAACTCAATAAGTTTACCATTAATTCCTTGTAATGTTCACGGGTACGGCTAGTCTTTGTTAAGGCGCGAGCTGGCAGGATTGTTAGTAGCGATATTTTGTGTATCTTTACGCTCTGGGTTCAAATTCCGCCGAGGTCGACCTTGCCTTTTACCCTTTCTAAGTCGATGAAATAAGTAAAATTAGTTTTAAGAACACAAAGCAAAAACGAGAACAGCTGCAGTAACTACAACACCAACAATAAAATCATCAACAACAACAGCAGTAGCAACAAGAACTACGAAGAATAATTATGACGACAAAGAAAGTGATGAAGCAATTGAAGGTACAAGCAATATTTTGCTGGACTGGCGGCGAAATCAACACAAGACTTCACACAACGACACAATGTCAAGAAGCAACAGATGACACTGCCATAAAAAGTTTGTGAAGGTGAATGGGAGGTTTTGACAGCGACTCCTCGGAAAACGGTGCTGCACCTCTGTATGTCGACTAAAACCCGAAACCGGAATGTAGGAACATACGCCCATGTGCAAAGAGCCCTAAAAATAATATGTGTAGATAGATCTCATGTGACCAGAGAAAGCAGTTCAGGAGGGTAGAGTTTCTCTTCATGAGTGGAGATCTCGCATTGAAATACGTTATAGCTCCCATACGTGGCAGGGAACTCATATTTACCGAGAAGGATCTGTCACATAAAGCTAGGGAGTATTCCATCTGTGTTGAATATCTAATGGATGTTTCTGGAGGACAATAACACATCCTTGGACGTAAAATGAACGGGGAGGGAGTTTTCGCTTGGAACCACAGTGGAGATCCTCCTCAACATCAAGCCAAAGGAGTTGGAAAAGGTCCCACACATCATTCAGTTACCCAAAAGAGTGAGGCTACATGTTGTAGTTGAGATCAGAAGGAGGCCAAGATACCACTCGTGGGGTATACCAGGCCGCTTCGGAGCTTTTTGTCCTAAAAAAGAAAAAAAATCAGGAGTCCCAATCCACAATGGGTAATATACTCGAAGATATATAATGTCTGAAGAAAAATGGACTTGATGGTCATAATCAAAACAGGTTAAAATCATGAGTCTTCCTTCTCAGGGCTGACATGGAGAACAACATTGAGAAAAAAACATCCATCCAGCGAGGAGAGCCTGCAACCAAGTGCCTATTGTCAGGTGACTCCATTTCATTTTTCTTAAATACAAACAAGGTAGTTCAGTGATAGATAGCGGTTTCAAAGAGATTTGACTGCCATTCTTAACATGACGAACGACCATGTAGAAGTTCCGTCACTGATACGTATATAAATGCATGTATGTGGGAGTGAGTGTATGCATGCGTATATGGACATGCGGTATGTGTATCAGTCCTGTTCCGTGTGTGTGTGTGTGTGTGTGTGTGTGTGTGTGTGTGTGTATGTGTGCTTTTTTTCTTCCGATAGCCATGACATATCGACATGATTATTCCAATGTCGTTAGTTCTTCTCAAAACAGTTCAATATTAGCGTTTCATATTGCAGAAGGAGCACAAACGCACGCATGCACGTACAAGTGCTGAATTGTGCATTCTATCATATTCACACACCGACAAATGTACATATGTACTTGCACGTGTACACACTAGCGTACACGCTCACACACGTACTACGATAATGATAAAGTAAAGATGCGTGTGGGGCGAGTGTCTGGTGAAAAATTTACTTAAGTGTTCTTTTTGCCTTCTATTTATATACCTATATGGGTTTATGATGTCTTTATCGTAAATCTATCTTTTAGTTAAGTAGAGAATCATGACAAAATACTAGTCAAAATAGTGCAAATATTGTTACACATCAACAATAGCCAGAACAGCAGATACTTCCAGCTACATGTAGTTTGCAAAGAAAACAAAAGAAGCCCCACACAAGATAAACCTATTATCTGTCTGACTCTGTATATGTCTTTTTAAATTCAGTGTGGATTATTTTTCTCTCTGCCCACCCTGCCCACTCTCTCCCTCCCCCTCTTTCTATCACTCTTGCAAAAGATTTACACATAAAAGGAGTAGTTGTTTTATAAACAATATTATCACTGTCTAGACGTTTTTCTCTTTGTTTTCTAATTTTGTGTGTTGGTTCATGCAGGTGGTCGGGTACTCGAGGAATTGTACGAACATGGGAATTTCTCAAAAGATCATTTCAGATGAGCCCAGGTGTGCGCTTTTAAAAGAACAATTAAGCGAAAACAGACAAATTGCTTTGTAAATGATTAAAAGCATATTCCCTTTTGATTAAATATTGTAAAAGTCTACTGAACTGTACGCATACTTATAACTGCTATACAGATAACGATAACAGAGCTTATGTGTACGCAATATATCATGGTCTGCAATATATTGCACATGAATAAATTGCCTCAAGTATTCCCAAAATATGCTTCGTTTTTCCTCCATTTCTTTTCACGACTCATACTCTTAAGAAGACTTCATTCTAAAGCAAATATGGATTGTCGTTCCAAATCATATGTATGAAAGGCAATAGTTCTTATAGCTTTGGAGTGGTCGGCGTTCTTCTCAAGAATTATTTCGCAATCCTTTCTAATATAGGCACAAGACTCGGAAAAAAATCTAAGGGGAGGTAATTAGTTATCGTTGTTATTGTGGACAGGGGAGCTAATTGTTCATCTTTCGGTGGTGGTGGGGGGGGGTATATAAATACACAAAAATTCAAAAACTAGAGTAGTGGGGAGAAATATGAACAGTGATGGGTATGTAATCGTGAATTAAAATATGTATGGAGATCAAAGTTGGTTATGCGTGCATATTTAGATCTGTTCTGTATTTTTCGATGAATAAATTTTCTTTATTTAAATGTTCTTGTAAAGAAATTGTATCTTTGCACTGGTAGAAGGAGAAAACTGTGAAATTTGGTTGATGCTACCTGCACATCTTTCTATGTGTTCACTTAAAGGAATTTTTCTGTATTGCGGGAACCAGAATTGCTGTTTATATAGAGTGGTTCTCCGTCTCAATGTCATACTCGTCTATCCTATATAGTGATGTTCAAAAGCCGAGCAGGTTATTACATAAATTAGGTTCTCAGAAGCACAAGTGAAGTTGGTTTTAAGTGTGAACCTCTCTCCTTGATTGAAAAGGAAATCAAAGCCTTCAAGTAGTTTGGGGCATGTTCCACAGTTTAAGCGTCCACATTTTTTAACCGTTGGTTTCGTGGTTGTTGTATAAAGCTTCGCATTTGTTAAAAGTTTCTTCAGCGGTTTCGCCCCGCAGGGTGTCCAAAAATCATCCTCCTCACCAAGCAAGCTTGATTGGGTTACCAGTTAAGTCACCGACGACCTGACCATGTGACAGGTTGTACTGGGTTACATGTTATCAGTAGCACTCAAGAGCGACCTGACATATAATACAAGTAAGCTACATAACTAAATAACACAGTCCAACAGGAATTGTGATCTTTTTACTGATTTGGAGGGGTTTTTTGATATGCTGAATCTAAAAATCGAATCCATTTTTTACCTTTATGTCTGGATGTCAATTATCTAAATCCCCAATCATCAGTGGGTGATATGCTTGGATTTTATGATGATCAATTTTTTCCTGGGAAACAGAGTGGATACCCCAAATATAATATCCATGAATTTTATGTATGTGGGACAGCAGAGCCATTGAATATCATTAGGGTATCAAAGAATGGCGGTAGCAAACATTAGTTCCAGGGTCTTTTAATGTGGTTGAAGAACTTTTGGTTCAACCAGGAAAAATCATCCTACTTACACTCCATATCAAACTTAGCAAACTTAGCATTATGTAACAGTTTGTTAAAACTCTGAATAAAGAAGGACCATGCTTTCACTATGTCTGCAGCATATTTCCCGGTTTGAGCAATGAAAAAATGAAAGACAGAGTATTTGATGGGCCTAAGATAAGAAAATTGGTGAAAGATGGGAACTTTGTAAATTCAATGAATTGCATTGAAACAACGGCATGGAATTAATTTGTAATGACTTTCTCGGCAACAAGAAAGCAGCCAACTATGCCGGAATAGTCGACAACATACTGGAGGACTTTCATAAGTTAGGACTTTCATAAGTTAGGACTTTCATAAGTTAGGACTTTCATAAGTTAGGACTTTCATAAGTTAGGACTTTCATAAGTGATCATAAAGTTGCTTATGATCTTTCTAATGTTCAGAACTAAAAGAAAAATTATCCAAATGCAAATTTATAGGAAGTTAAGCATAAACAATGATATAATTTATCATTAAGTTGTTTCTAAGATGTTTAAGATTTTTAATAGTATTTCAGTAGAATTTCTATGTTGGCCTGTGTAATTTATGAACGGTATCTCTTATTTTGTTATAACTTCAGAGTTAATTTTTGTTAGGGAAAAAGCTAACAAACAGAATTGATGACACTATTTCACGGGTACTACTCAGAAGAAATAAACTACTAAGTACCCTGGTAGAATTTGAACGCAGTAGACGAACAAGAATATACATATAGTCTCCAGTGCTGTGTTCATAAACAGCTCTTATAGTTTCACTATTCTAATTTCTCTTGACTGGCCAAAAGGCCAAATAAGGTTAAATAAAGTGTTTAGTCAATTGACTCCGCCTTAATCTATTCAGAGTAAATATTAAGCGAACGAAAGAACCCCTACATGCTCGTTAGACTAGAGACAGAAGGAAATGTTCTGTAAATCACATTAGAACATCATAGAATATAAGGATACATTGAATAATATGATTCTATGTGCACTCATTGACGAAAAGATGGGATGGTCACTGTCAGAACTTCTCTAACAATAGCTTTGATCAACCAGTACTGACATTAAGTTAAACAATAACAACAGCAGCAACGACTAGTATGTTTTTACGGTGCATTAGAGCACCAATTGCTAACTTTTATCTCAATTAGGTATCTGTATTCTTCGCATTTCTGGATATCCTAACTGCCCCTGCAGTACTATGTCGATATCTGTCAATGAAATCGGTTTATCGATACGAAGTTATTAGTAATATGTCTCAATTACTTTATACGGCGAACTGACAGAGTCGTTATTACGCTCGGTACACTGCTTAGTGGTATTTCGTCTGATTATTAATTAACAGTAATTATTAAGGTGGCGATCTGGCAGAATCGTTAGCACGCCGGGCGAAATGCTTAGCGGTATTCCGTCTGTCTCTACGTTCTGAGTTCAAATTCCGCTGAGGTCGACTTTGCCTTTCAGCCTTTCGGAGTCGATAAACTAAGTGCCAGTTACACACTGGGGTCGATCTAATCGCCGATCCCCCTCCCCCAAATTTCAGGCTTTGTGCCTATAGTAGAAAGGATTAATTAATAATCGTTGATTCTGATATAACGAAACGGTTGTCGTCGTAGGCGGGTTTCAAAGCTTTTGGGCATCTGGTTGACGACTTGGTTGATCAGGTGAATGACCACGTGGTTGTTAGCTTTAACGATGGTATCCATTCTTTTTCACAGCAAACACCAGGTTACGCAGCTTTCGATTTAATCACATGACATGACTGATTAAAAAAAAAATGACACAGACATCGTTGGCAGTATTCCGAACAGCGTGGATATTCAGCTATGTTTTATGTTTTACTTTCTTCAGTCATTAGACTGCGGCCATGCTGAGGCACCATCTTGAAGGTTTTTTTAAAATTTTTTTAGAGGAATGGATTGACCTCAATAATTATTCCTTTTAAAGTCTGGTACTCACTGTACCGTTTCTCCTTTGCCGAATCGCTAAGTTACAGAGACGTAAACAAACCTACACCAGTTGTCAGGTGATGGTGGGGACAAACACGCACACGCACGCACACACACACACACACACACACACACACACACACATATATATATATATATATATATATATATATATATATACGACGGGCTTCTTTCAGTTTTTCTGTCTACCTAATCCCTCATAAGGTTTTGTGAGCCCGAGGCTGTACCAGAAACACTTGCTCAAGGTCCCATGCAGTAGGACTGAAACTGGCACCATATGTTTGGGAATCAAACTTACCACACAGCCGCACCTTGACCAATTTCGTCAATAAACAATCAGTGAATCATAAACCACCCACCATTTTTTTAAAAAGAGAAATATCTTTCCATTTCCTTATTTCAGATTCACTGATTGATACATTTAACGACACTATTCCAGAGATAACATAGAGTATTTGAGAGTGACTGTCTGCTGGTGAAAGATAGTAGAGTGTGGTTTATTGAAGTTTTGGCAATTATCTTGTTGATCAATTTACTGCTGATCAATTTGCCTCGTTGATATAGTTTAGATGGGTTGTCAATTCCGACAGTAGTTCTATTTGAGAAGATTGAATATAGAAAACAACATGATTTGACCGTCCGTCTTTTTTATAAGCTGTCAATTAAAATATCGAATGTATTGTTTCTTATTTAGTACAATAGATGTCATTTTAGAGAGATTTGGCTACTGTTTCTAGTACGTCAGGCGACAGACTAAAGACGTCTTTGTTGATTCAGTATAAGTGCGTTGCACGTATTTGTGTGTGCGTATGTATGTATGTGCATGCGTGTGTGTTCGTGTGTGTTTTCATATGTACTGTTATATACGAAGGAATTATTGTGTACAGGTATATATAAGCGTATTAGTGTATGAATAGGAATTAATATGTCAAGGTGTAATATAAGTGAATTATTAGTATGCGCAAGAGTATATAAATAATTTTTATGCCCTCTACACATGAGTATATTAGTATGTACTAACATCATAACTTGCAGTATATTAGTATGTACGAACATCGTAACTTTCAGTCCTGGTACAGAATTCTATAGGAAATCTATAAAGAAAAAATTTAAAGGGAAGGCATCACACCACTTATACAAGGTATGACACAATGCAATATTCTTGGTAGGATATTATGATTGAAAAACAAAATACTGCGTCCTTCCCAGCGATGAATATGTACATAGCAGTTGCTAAGGATGTATTTAATATGTAAATTGGTCTACACAATTGTGTTTCACCACTAAACTTAGTGGCTATTTAATCAATGTGTTCACGGATACTTGATGGGTTGGATCTAGTACTGATGAATGAGAAATAGTTCCTGTAATACGCATATACAATCACTACCCATATTTTATCTATCTTCGATCGCGTTGTTTACATAGACGTGTTTGAAACGTCGTAACTTTGAGTATTGACTGAATTCTAAAGAAAATCTACAGAGATAAACTTAAAAATTAGTATGTGCTGGTGTATATAAAACAATATGTGCTGATATATGTAAGTTTATTAGTATATGTTGGTGTATGCAGTAGAGGCGCAATGGCCTAGTGGTTAGGGCAGCGGCCTCGCGATCATAGGATCACGGTTTCGATTCCCAGACCGGGCGTTGTAAGTGTTTATTGAGAGAAAACACCTAAAGCTCCACGAGGCTCTGGCAGGGGATGATGGCGAACCTTGTTGTACTCTTTCACCACAACTTTCTCTCACTCTTACTTCCTGCTTCTGTTGTGCCTGTAATTCAAAGGGTCAGCCTTGTCACACTGTGTCATGCTGAATCTCCCTGCGAACTACGTTAAGGGTACACGTGTCTGTGGAGTGCTCAGCCACTTGCACGTTAATTTCACGAGCAGACTGTTCCGTTGATCGGATCAACTGGAACCCTCGACGTCGTAAGCGACGGAGTGCCAACAACAACACACTTTGATGTACACAAAGGATATACTATACGAAAATATATATAGTAGATAGATAACCGTACCACTGTGTTCGTACCATCGTGACACGCTAGCGCAACATATGATGAGAGATTTGGTTGCTACTTCTTGCAAATCCTAAACTTACATCGAAGCCAGAGGCTTCTCTTTTTAGACCAACTACTTGCTAGACATGTTTTTAAATTATGAAGTACGTGGTAATAATATAGACAGTCCTCTTGTTACTGTACTTTGTCAAGAGCAAAAGAAAAGTAATACTCGCTGGTCGATTATTTGCCCTGAGACCCGATTATTGTTACAACAAATATATAAAACTATAGAAATTCAGCAAAAACATATTTCTATGTAGGGAAGATAACAGAGAACAATAAGATATTGTTTTATTATCTTTCTTTTGTTTGCTTTAAGCAGACATCTAAGCTGTATGAATTCAGTGGTTTTGTAGTGCTGCGGAATTGGAGTATCTATGTATAATTGTATAATGACTGCTACAACACAAACCAGTTGTTTATTGATGGTAGTTCACAATGTCTAGCAGTGGAAACAACACGGAAAATAGGGAAGTTCACCTGAAGAACATATATATATATATATATATATATATATATATATATATATATATATATATATATATACACACATAAATATAAACATATATACATATATAAATATATATACATATCAGAAATAAAGACATATACATACTATGTACATACATATATACATTATATGTGTGTGTGCATACATACATACATACACACACACTCGCATTCACGCGCGCACACACGCGCACACACACACACATACACACACACATATATGTGTATGTATGTATGTATGTGTGTGTGTGCGTGTATATATATATTTATATATATACATATATATATATATATATATATATATATATATATATATATATATAAAGTCATCAGCTATCTGAGTTGAAACAATTCTTTATTTTACTTACTTCTGAAAAGAACAAAGCTTATTCTCTATTCTAGTCCTTTTGTCTCTCGGCAGTATCATCTTCTTGGAAATCAAAGAATGTATTGTTTTTCCATGTGCCTTACATCTCACTGCTACTGCCACCAGTACCTCTCCCCTCTACTCTTTGTATTGTAGCTTAAGCCAGTCAATTCTTCTTTGCATACTTTCATTGTTTTTTTTTTCTCCTCTCTTTATTGTATGCACATCTAGAAATGAATATAGTTAGAGCAACTGTTGGTGATATTAATATTATTGTTTCTGGGTTGGCGGTGTTTAGTTACACGACTCCTTTACCTTCTGATTTCAATTTCTCTCGGTGATTGAATGTACCTTTCTTATTTCTGAGATCGTTAGACTGACGTATTAATCAAGAACTGATCTATATATGATCCTTTCTAATACAGGCACGTGGAAGGGCGATGAGTTGGCAGAATCGCTAACGCTCCGGTCTACATGCATAACACCATTTCGCCTGTTTTTATGTTCCGAGATCAAATTCCTCCCATAACTGCTGGGCTTGTGTCAAAATTCGAAACCAAAATCTATTTCATCTATTTCTACTATTATAGCAGCATCTGTGCCAATCTATTAATAACTTATATGCTTGAAGTAACTATCTCTTTGTCCTAAATATATTTCTCGACAGTTTCTTGCCCGAGCAGCAACACTTTGGGATGTCCTTTGCACTAAGTTTGCTTTTTGCTGGTAGGCTAAGAAGTAACAGTCAATTATATATACCAGGAAGGGGCGAGCTGGTAGAATTATTAAGCATACTAAGCAAAATGCTTAGGAGCATTTATTCCGGCTTTGCACTCTTTCCGCCGAAGTGAATTTACCATTCATCCCTTCGGTGACAATGAGTTGACTACGAGTTGAACACCGGGGTTGATGTAATAGACTTACCCACCTCCCCCTAACTTGCTGGTCTTGTGCCAAAATTTGAAACCAGTATTTGTAGCAATTAAGGCGGTGATCTGGGAGAATCGTTAGCACACCGGAGAAAGTACTTAGTAGCATTTCACCCGATTTTATGTTCTAAGTTCATATGCTGTCGAGGTTGACGTTACGTTTAATTCCTTGAGCGTCGGTGAAATTAGCACCGGTTGAACACTGGGGTCGATGTAATCCACATGCTCCTCCAGTAAAATTGCTGGCCTTGTGCCAAAATTTGAAACCAATATTTAACGGTGGTAAGGCAGCGCGCTGGCAGAAACTTTAGTACAGCAGCGTGCTGGCAGAAACGTTAGCACGCCGGGCGAAGTGCATAGCAGTATTTCCCCTGCCGTTACGTTCAGAGTTCAAATTCCGCCGAGGTCGGCTTTGCCTTTCATCCTTTCGAGGTCGATAAATTAAGTACAAGTTACGCACTGGGGTCGATGTAATCGACCTAATCCCATTGATAGTTACAATTGCTTATGAATAACAATGTCTCTCCCTTTGTAAAATATGTGTAACCCTAAGCAGAGTAAGTATCGGCTACCTCGAATGAATGGAACCCTTTTTTTACTGACTTGAGTGAATATCTCTGTAACTGTATCAGTAATATTTATGCGACTATCATGAGTAATATTATCTATGTAATTAAGACAACGAGCTGCCAAAAACGTTAGCACACCGGGCGAAATTCTTAGCGGTATTTCGTCTGTCTTTACGTTCTGAGTTCAAATTCCGCCGAGGTCGACTTTGCCTTTCATCCTTTCGGGGTCGATAAATTAAGTACCAGTTACGCACTGGGGTCGATGTAATCGACTTAATCTTTTTGTCTGTCCTTGTTTGTTCCCTCTATGTTTAGCCCCTTGTGGGTAATAAAGAAATAAGAAACTTTAGTACGGCGAGCTGGCAGAAACGTTAGCACACCGGGCGAAATTTTTAGCGGTATTTGAAGACATCATGTTCTGAGTTCAAATTCCGCCGAGGTCGACTTTGCCTTTCATCCTTTCGGGGTCCATTAAATAAGTACCAGTTACGCACTTTGGTCGATATAATCGGCTTAATCCGTTTGTCTGTACTTGTTTGTCCCCTCTGTGTGTAGCCCTTTGTGGACAGTAAAGAAATAAGAAACTTTAGTACGCCTGGAGAAATATTTAGTGACATTTATTCCGGTTTTGCACTTTGTATTCAAATTCCTCTGGTCGAATTTGTCTTTCATCCCTTCGGCGTCAGTCAAACAAGTACCAGATGAGCACTGAGGTCGATGTAATCGACAGTGCCTATCCGAAAATATCAGGCCTTGTGACAAAATTTGAAAATATTTGGCCTCATGCCTATAATGCGTTCAAATATTGGCACAATGCCAGCAATTTTAGGGAAACAGATTAGTCGATCACATCAACGCAGGAGTCTATCGGGTACTTATTTTATCGACCCCAAAAGGATGAAAAGCAAAGTCGACCTCGGCGGAATTTGAACTCAGAACGTAAAAACGGGTGAAATATATATTGCCAGTGTTGGATGATGAATCTTTGCTTGTCAGTTGAGCAGACTCCTTTTAAGAACAGTGATTTAGTGGAAACATTAGAACTTAAAGCAAAACATTTTCAAATATTTGCTCCGACGTTTTGCGCTCTAAGTTCAAATCAAATTGAGATCAACTTGGGTTTTTGTCAATTTGATGTCAACAAAATAAAAGATGAATACAGAGCAGTGAGTCAATGGAATTCTAAAAGCGTCGAATGCAATCCATTCTGGTATTCGTTCCGGCTCTTTGTGTTCTAATTTCCTGGGTGGCAGGGTTAATCCTTCATACAATTTAACATAACCACCCGATCCTTGGCTCTTTAAGCGGAGTTCCCTCTCTTACAAGTATATGAGCCAATTCTTTGAAGAACTTCATCTCACCAATGCTGGGGGACTTTAAACAAGATAAAGGTCACAGGCGTTGCTCTTCATTCCCAAAGTAGCTAAAAAAGCAGTTTCGTCGCAGGATGAGAGAGAGGTTTCCCTTCTTCGGAATAGAGCATGATGCCACAAGTTTAAACTTAATCCATGTAAATCCTCGTAGAGAGATAAAGATTCTACATGCTTTTATTGAAAGAAAAATAATAAAAATGTGAAAATATGAAACATATCAAATATAGAAATATAAAAATTGAGAAAAAATATGAACAAATAAGCTCGTTCAACGATTGGTGAAACCACTTGTTATTACTTTTATGTTGAAACTACTCCAAAATATTAAGTAAATATCAGCTAATTATAACATCTGATAAACAAGAGTAATGTCATAGGTCAAAGTAAATCGTAGCAAACAAATGTGAAAGAAATTATCCTACATAATGCAAATACTCCAACTTCAATCCCGAAACTGACGTCATTTTCGTTATTTCCTTTTCCTACCAGCCACTAGGTTATATAAATATAGCGTGTATAGGGCACTGTGACTATGTGAACAAAGACGCTACCACCAATAGATATTGTTTTCAAATTTTGGCACAAGGCCAGCGATTTTCGGAGAGGGGCTAAATCGATTACATCGACCCCAGAGCTCAACTGGTACCTATTTTATCGTACCCGAAAGGTTGAAAGGCAAAGTTGACCTCAGTGACATTTGAACCCAGAGCGTAAAGACAGGGGAAATGTTGCTAATCATTTTTCACAACGTGCTAACCGATCCTGCCAGCTCGCCGTCTTACTGCCATTAGATATTGATTTCAAATTTTGGCACAAGGACAGCAGGTTTAGTGAAGGAACTAAGTCGGTTAATCGACCCCAGTGATCAACTGGTACTTATTTTATTGATTCCGAAAGGACGAAAGGAAAAATCGGCCGCGCCGGAATTCGAACTCAGAATGTAAAAACAGACGAAACGCCGCTAAGTATTTTGCCTGATGTGCTAACGATTTTGCCAGCTCGCCGCCTCCCACCATTAGTTATTGAAATATTAAAAGCCCTTTCTGCTATAGGTAAAAAGCCTGAAATTTTGGGCAAGGGGACCAGTTAATTATATGTATCCTAACATTCAGCAAGTGCTTATTTTATCGAACCGGAAGCTGAATAGTAAAGTCGACCTTAGTGAATTTTGAACTCAGGACAAAAAGAGCCGGAAGAAATGCTACTAAGCATTTTGTCCGGCGTGTTGACAACCCTGCCAGTTCACCACCTTGATACAGAAACATTAGAACAGCTAGCATGAATGAATCCTTGGTAAAGGTTTTGCAACAACTTGTTTAATAAAAGGAAAATACATAGGATTATATGGCACGTGGCTTAGTGATTAGGGTGTTGCGCTCACGATCACAAGATTATGGTTTCGATTCCTGTCCTGGAACAAAATACTTCATTTCTCGTTGCTCCAATCCACTCGGCTGTAAATGAGTAATTCTGCGACGGACCAGGGTGATGTCATGATTTCTGTCACCTATCCGCCATGGAATCCGGATAGCCAGCCTATGAATCGTAGAACTTGAGACATTAATGTCCATGCAGAATTATTTTTACATCGAATGAGCTAATTATACCAGTGGTTCTCAACCATTTTTGCTTATGGACTGCTTTTTTGATTCTCATTGTATTCAGAAGTTGGGACCCTCATAGTTATTCGATGTCTAAAAACTCATATTATATTTTCATGATTATGTATTATTAGAAACTGTATAAAAAGGTTTAAATATTTTGTGCATTGTAGAAGTACAACCCATTTATTGCACATAAATTTTAACAACAAAATCTTATATGGTCATCTAAGGGTCATGTGGACTCCGGTTGAGAACCACTGAATTAAACGAACAAACAATACTTTGTCGCAAAATTCTCCTGAGATGATATACATTGTTTAACAATCAGCTTCTTGTAAAAGTCTGTGGTTCATATGTTTCATCTAGCTGTGTACCCGGGAATGGGGACAAGAATATTATAGCAGAGGAGCAAAAATGATATTTTAATGTGGCTATTGTTATCGTTGTAAGCACTTTTGCTGTAGTTGTTCTACCGGAATAGGGAAGATTCATGTTGAGTAAATGGAAGTAACTAGAAACAGCCCAACGCTCTTCTTATATTCTTGGAATATCTGATAGTGCTATGCAATGAACAACTACTAATTCACTGCGCAGATGCCAAAGTATAACAAACATCGTATGGACTCACAAGACCGGTTACCCGTATTCCATATTGTATGAGTGACCAAGATTCTAACATCACCGCCCGCTGAACGGGACGCTAGGCCTCACTGGTTTTCTCATTTAAAGCTCAGTGGACTGAAGTATTTTGCTATAAAACACAACGCACCGTCCAGTGTAGGAATCGAAACCACGATCTTCCGATCGTGAATGCAGCCCTATAACCACTAAGCCATGTGCCTTCACAGCAAGCATAGTTCAAATTCTACTGGGGTCGACTTTAACTTTCTTCCCTTTTGGGCTCGATAAAATAAGTACCAGTTGAGCACTGAGGTTAATGTGATCGATTTAACCCTCTGCCAAATTTCCTGGGCTTGTGCTAAAATTTGAAGCGAATGTTAACTAAAGATAATAAATATAACATAGAACGAGTCTATCCTACAAACAACCTAAACAAAGCCTCTACAAGGTGGTTCGCTTTCCTAGAAATAGCAATAAGATCTTCCTTGAACATCATACCTTACCGTATTACATAGAAATATGCGAACATGAGAAATAATATTCTTAAGATTATAAACCTGGAAAATTACAGGACAAGTTATTACACTTTGAAAAGTTCAGGACAACTTATTACATCTGGCAAAGTACAGAACAAGGAAATTTTTTCTTAAAACATTAAAGCTAAGGATCAATTTCAAATAAAATATTTAGATTTAGAAAATATTAGCTTTTTTTAAAACAAAAAAAAATATTATAAATTATTACTACTATTTGTTATTACTTGTAACTTCTATTAAAAATTTAAAATAACTCAAAATAATTTTTGCACTTTAAAAAATTCATTTTTTGAATTATTATCTAATAATTAGGAATTTGAAAATTTGAACAACAAATTCACAGTAAAATTTGCTTGAGTTATTGCCTAAGTTATCGCCAAGTCTTCACATTTTTAGTTTTGACCCAATGCCTATTTTTTACATGATGAATTTGCCTACCATATATACTATTCTACTTTGCATAAAACTTTAGCTATATTGGTACTTCTGGCTCTCATTTTTTAAGTATTCTAGTGTGTCAGTATTTTAACAAAATGATGGTACCTTTTCTAATTATAATGTTCCTTTGTAAATTAAAATCATATAATTTTTAATATTCAAATTTTAGACTTAGCTGCAATATTTCAAGTCAAATTTTCTTGTACTGTACTTTACCAGATGCAATATGTTGTCCTGAACTTTTCCAAGTGTTATAACTTGTCCTGTAATTTTCGTAAAAATATTATTTCTCTTGCTTACATTTTTCCATGTAATGCATGTTTTTCCAGGCTATGCTATTATTCTAATTAATAATACGTCAAATCTGTCCATTAGCGGTGTCGTTGATAACTTTTTCCTTACCTCAATGACACCGGTGACATATATTAAAAGTCCCCTTATAGAACTATATTCATAAAAGCGTATAGATTTATATTAGAAACCCTCAAATTTGAGAAACAAACACTCATAATTATTTTCTTTTAAAACTTCATTGCATAAGATTGATACCATGAAATTCCTCGAATTGAGCTCTATCATTTAAGCTTAATTAAGATATAGTTGTTTTTTAAAATAAAAGAGTTAATTGTACTTCAATCCAATTTTTTGCCTTATATTTTTTCATCAAAATTTTACCTCACAATTTTTTGGAGACAAACTTTTGTTGCATGGGACCAAAATTATTAAATTCTTCATGCTTTCTTGTATCACTAAAGTTAAGATAAATATATTTAGCTTTTAAAATGTAAAAAAAGTTATTCAGATCTAAACTTGATTGGTGGCGTTACTTACTCTCCTATAATGTTGCTACAAATTTTGATGTAAACTTTTTTTTTACTGGATCAAATCTCAATTTTTTATGCCAAAATGTAGCTAGGGTCCAGTCCTCTTCAAAAAAAGTTAACAGTTTTCAATTTGGTTTAGGATAAGCGACAAGCTCTGAAAGATGCTGCATGTGAGTAAATTTCGGCTTTAAGAATATTATTCAACTACTACCGTAGTTGAATGATATATATATATATATATATATATATATATATATATATATATATAAACATGAAACATTAGACATTGTAGAAGTATAATAGGTAAGCCTGAAAAGACAGGTTAGCCATGGTTACAATGCATTTGATTGTAACTCTGCATAATCAGAGTCGAATTAGAATTAAACAAGAATAGTCCAAATGTTACAAAAGAATGAAAACAAGATGGCAGCCTTCCTAACGCTCGTAAGAAAATAAAACGAGACTCCTTATTAATATTATTTTTTAGTTTATCTATTTCACCATTAACTTTTTTGTTGTTTTTGTTAGTCAAATTATCTCCAGCTAAAAGTGGAGAAGAGTAAGCTATAAAACCTTCTTCGTTATGACGATATAGAAGGAGAATGACCTAAAATATATAAAGCACTAACAAGCAGCTGCAGAATAGATTAAAATAATGCATGGCTTCCACAAGGATTTAAAAAAATAAATAAACATGGGATTAGAGATATGTAACAATTCGAGAAGGGAAAAAAAAGAGTAAAGAAGAAAAAAGTAGTGGGTGCATATATACAAAGAAAGCATAATAAGATAGAGAAATAAAAGAATTATAACAGAACCATCCATATAAATATTTAGGAGAAAGTAAATAAATACGACAGATATGTGTGCGTGCGATGTATGTGTATGTATGTATGTATGTATGTATGTGCATGTATATATACGTAGTTATCTATATGTATATATATATGTGTGTGTGTGTGTGTGTGTGTGTGTGTGCGTATGTGTGTTTGTGTGTATTTATACATGTCTATATTTGTATGTATGCGTATACATATATGTATATTATACACGCATATGTATATATATATATATTTATATATACATATGTATATATATATATATATATATATATGTATATATGTGTATGCGTGTATATATATATAAATATATGTAAGTATATATATACGTATTTATCTACGTGTATGCATGTATGTATGTATGTATGTATGTGTGTGTGTATGTATGTATGTATGTATGTATGTATGTATGCATATATGTATGTATGTATGAACAAGACTCAGAGCACTAGAGGAAATATATAAGCTTACCAACCCTCTTATTCTTATGTAAGACATTATTATTTTCATTCCATTATCTTAGCGAAATAAATAATAAAAATAATTCTTTCTTATTTTAGCACAAGACCAGCAATTTCGAAGTAGGAGGTAAGTCGATTATATCGACCCCAGTACTTAACTGGTACTTAGTTTATCGATCCCAAAAGGATGAAAAGTAAGATCGACTTCGACGGATGTTGAACTCAGAACGTAAAAGCAGAGGAAATGCCGCAAAGCATTTTGCCCGGCATGCTAATGATTCTGCCAACTCGCCGCCTTGCGTAATAATGATAATAGTGATTTCAAATTTTGACACAAGGCCTACAATTCCGGAAGAGGGGGCAAGTTAGTTACTTCGACCCCAGTGCTCGACTGGTACTTACTTTATTGATCCCGAGAAGTAAAATCGACATCAATGAAATTTGAACTCAGATCATAAAGACGGACGATTTGCCTCTAACGATTCGACCAGCTCGCCGCCTTAATACTATTACTACTACTACTACTAATAATAATAATAATAATAATAATAATAATAATAATAATAATAATAAGAAGAAGAAGAAGAAGAAGAAGAAGAAGAAGAAGAAGAAGAAGAAGAAGAAGAAGAAGAAGAAGAGCACTCAGAGAGCACAAACCTCTGCCAAGGCAACACCAACGTCTTCTCAACGATTAGCTAGAGATGATTTTTAAAATGAGAATATCTGAAATAAACTCAACTGCTCTCACAAACGAGAATACTAAAAGTGAACCCGACCGTTCTCAAAAATTAAGTAAAAAAAGACGGGAAAATAATCCAGAATCCTTGTCCGGTACCTGATCGATCCCAATTGTAAACATGAAATGTGAAAGTGGGTGTGCGAGGCGTGTTTGTAGCGCTGTGTGTGAGTCGTCGGCAGTGGGAACAGGGATAGTTTTCTCTATGAAGACCTATTTTAGTCTATCCGCTGATATAGTGACTTTTCGACCATTAAGGTCTATAGAGAAAAATTTATCCTTGCGTAAAAGAAAACGGAAAGGACTTGCATACGATGCTGTTAACGTAGGTTTAACAACATCGTTGCGCACAAAAACGTAAGTTCAAGAAGTAAAGCTTCCTTCAAGGCATGGCTGGAAATGCAATTGCCAAGTAGGTAAGAGGTTTTAAACAGGAGCAATATATTCAAAATTGGTAAAGCTAAAGATTGTCGAGCATAAATAAAATTTATTATTGTTATTGAATATGTTAATGTTATTTAATTTCTGAACGGTTTTGCTGCCCTTTGTTTATGTAGTTTGATTTTTTTATCCATCAGTTTCTACTAAGATAGAGACGCGAGTAAAATTAATAATAGAGAAACGAAAATAAAACTTTGGAAAAAGCAACGCTGCCATAGCGTACATGGAAACCATGAGCGTGCTTTCAAGGGAGATAATCTAAGAAAACTTGAAAGTGAACGTAAGATCGTAATACTTCATGCAAAGTAAAGTAAATATAACAAATAATCCAGAATTCTTGTCCGGTTTCGGATCGATCCCAAAATATAATAAGTTTGTGCCAGACACAAGGACAAACATCCCTGAAAGTTTCATCCGAATCCATCCAGTGGTTCTTGAGATATATTATCCACGAACAAACAAACACGACTGAAAACAATACCTCCGCCTTCGTTAAGGCGGAGTTAATAATAATAATAATAATAATAATAATAATAATAATAATAATAATAATAATAATAATAATAAAAGAAAAGAAAAATAACAAGTAACTGCAGAATATGTGGAGATGGACAAGAAACAATAAATCATATTATCTCTGGCTGCCCAGTCCTGGCTAAGAAGGAATATATTAACAGACACGACAGAGCTGGGACCTATATACACTGGAAGCTATGCCAACACTATGAAATAACAACAGAAAAAAGATGGTATAAACACACGCCAGAAAAGGTCACAGAAAACGAGAAAGCAACCATACACTGGGATATGTCAATACACACAGATAGAAAAATTAAGGCCAATAGACCAGATATAGTTGTCAAAGATCATGAAGAAAAAAAATGCTTTCTAATTGATGTATCAATACCAGCAGATAACAACGTTTCCCTAAAAGAAATGGAAAAACTTTCAAAATACAAAGACCTGGAAATAAAGGTAACTCGAATGTGGAACCTAAAAACAGAAACAATTCCTATCATAGTAGGTGCCTTAGGTATAATAAAAAAATATTCAGACAAATACATAACAAAAACACCAGGACTTACAACAAATATATATAACATACAGAAAATTGCACTACTGGGCACTGCACACATCTTACGCAAAACACTTTCAATACAGTAACCATAAGAGCATCACAGCAAACCACAGCACATACCCAAGGCACACAGAGCTGCGCTCGGTAGTGAAGTGAAAGCGCGTTATAAAAATAAAACTACTGAACAATAATAATAATAATATCTTATAAAGATAAATTCATAAGCTTGGAGACGTGAGAACAGCTGATTTAACCTGACCGAGTTTCATTTTTATCACGGCACGCCGCGTGACGATAAAAGGCAAGACCGTCTTCTGTGGAATTTCAACTCAGATATAAGGAGAAATAATCTTGAGGCTTGACATTTTGTCAAACGCTACACTAATTCTATCATCTACCGCCTGAAGAATAATAATAATTTGTTACATAGGCCATTCACTCAGGCCATTTCAGAATATTTGCTTACTCAAAAGTAGCCACTCCCACTCTACCCTAACATTCCTATTTAAGTAATACCTGTGAAAGCTAATGAGTTTTGTCTGTCCTCGGTTGTTCCAATCTTGTCTTGCATACCTTGTCTTGCATACCTTGTCTTTTGCAATTGCCACCAGACAGACGAAAATTGTTTGCCCATCTGAGCTTACGGAAGACTGTAGTGCAGTCCTTGTAATGGGCTCGGTTAAAAGCCCAATCCGTTCCACGCTCAACACAGCTTTTTTACCTTTTATTTTTTTCTTCTTTTACTTGTTTTACTTGTTTCAGTAACTAAGCTGCGGCCGTGCTGGGGCACCGACTTGAAGAATGTTTAGTCGAATGAACAGACATCAGTATTTTCTTATTTTCTTTTTCAGCCTGGTACTTATTCTATCGGTTTCTTTTGGCGAATCACCATATTACGGGACGTAAACACGCAAACAGCAGTTGTAATGCGGTAGTAGGGACAAGCACAGAAAGACGCGCACGCGCTCACACACACGCAAGCACACACACACGGACGCACACACACACACACACACCTTCATATGTATATACGACGGTCTCCCCGGCTACCAAATCCAATCAGAAGGATTTGGTCGACTCGAGACTTATAGTATGTAGAAGACATTTGGCCAGACTTAGGCGCAATGCCAGAATTTTGGTGGGAGGAGTATGAATTAAATCGAGCCCAGTATTTTACCAGTACTTTGCATCTTCGAGCAGCGAATTTGATTTCAGACCGTAAAGAACCAATATACTTATCGCAAGACATTTGTCTAACGTTCTGACTATTCTCTCAGTTCATAGCCCAAAGTACCACACCAATATAACAAAAAGTATTCCAGTTGTGGCCAACACATTTTATTTTGTACATCTGTAATTATATTGTCAAATGTATCTTTCTTCTTATTTTAGGCAGTGAGGCATTATTTAATGTTGATTTGTTTTCTATTTCTTAGCAGGTGAAGTAACCCCGTAGAGGCTCCTGATATGGTTCCAATATCTGTGATACCAAATACATTCTTTGTTGACCCAATTCTACTTTATTTACTTGCTCCCAGTTCCTTAAATATATATATAGTCAATAACGCACAATAAACTAGATCCATCGGTCTTCGATGGACCAAAGAATGATCTCTGCGTGCTTTATTTAAAGCAGATTAAATAACCAACGTTAACAGATATATTCCTGGTTTAACCAATTCCATTGTACTTGCTACAAGTTCCTAAATATATCTGTTGTCAATAACCTAAAGATGAGTCGAGTGTATCAGTCTTCGATGGGCCAATAAGAGACTTATGCATGGTCGTTCGATCTACAAGGAAAAGAAACAGATAGTTAAAACCTCCCTTTAATCAAACCCCACCAACTCACCAACCTGCGAGACGCTACTGCATTCGGAAAATAAAATAACGCAATGTAATCATAGATATACATAAAAACGAAAAAGGCCATGGTTTACTAGATCAGCGCAGAATTAGATTTGACAGCAACACATTTTGATAGGTCAAGCAGAAAATATATTATGTTATTTAATAAATTATAAATATAACAATTATTTAATAGCCTGTTTGCGTCGTTGTTTATATAACACAGAGTAAAAGTAGAGATACTGATATGGGTCGGAAAATTTTGACTCAACTTCACAGATATGTTTGTGTACATGTGTATATGTATATTTATTTTATGTGCGTGAGTACGTAGGTATAAAATAACAAATTCAACATAAACAACAGTATATATAATATGATATATAACGTATATTCGATCAAACATAATGCATATACAATAAAATACTACTTGATACATGTACCATAAAATACATAGCTAATAACACAAATCTTCCATTATTGTTCTTAGATAAAATAAATCTTGTTCTCCTTACTACTGTTCTCCTTAATTTAAACGTCAAAACCAAAATATTTGTAATATTTTAGTCATAATGTGCAGACAAGCGTGACAGTATTAAAATCCAGTTTGAAAATATTGGTACTACTGATATTTAACCATTTTGCTTTTCATTCAGAAAATAAATTGGTGAGAATATACCATATAATGGATATATTTACTTGTTTTCTTTTTCTTTTTTGTTTTAATTTAATTAATGGTCCGAAACTTTGTTTAAAGAGAGGAGCAGTAGTCGGATATAGAGATTCTAATATATTCTGATAATTTTATAATCTTATACTGGTTACATTCTTATGGATTTAGTTCCACTTAAACAGAAATAAATAACATGTATTGTTCGACTTCAATAACGCCAATACATACACGCCACCACTAACTCCTAATAAATGTGTTTAGGGCTTCTTTCTTTCGTTTGTCCACTCGCTCATATATATATATATATATATATATATATATATATATATATATATATATATATATATATATATATATATATATATATACATATATATATATATTGTGTGTGTAAGTACGTATGTATGTATATGCATATATATATATATATATATATATATATATATATATATATATATATATATATATATATATATCAATTGAAATAGGAGCTAAAAGACGATCCATTGTAAAAACTTTATTATGACCTATGATCATTTCGATGCTATATCCAGACTAACTCATGCATATTATAAAATATAACTTAACAACACTTCTCACTTACTTTGCTTTCTAACGGTTTTCAAGACCGATATTCTATACAGTGTCAATATGTTTCATGCCTTTTCAACTTGTTTATACACATGTAATTTTAGGACAATTATGAATGTTGTCTGTTTTTACTGTCTGCTATGAATTAATTAATCTGACTCTGAAGAGTAGAATATTCCACATTTTATAATATGCATGAGTTAGTCTGGATATTGCATCGAAATGATCATAGGCCATAATAAAGTTTTTGTAATGGATCGTCTTTTAGCTCTTATTTAAATTGATATGCATACAAAATTGTACGATTAACAACCTTACATGTGAGAATTTTGCTACGTTGATAACAGGTACAATATTTTTACCAAATGTTGGTATAGATCTATAAATACAAATATATATATATATATATATATATGTGTGTGTGTGTGTGTGTGTGTGTGTGTGTGTGTGTGTGTGTGTGTGTGTGTGTGTATATATCGATTTGAAATCTAAGTCAGAAATCATGTGAGAAAAAAGAAATAGTTTTTAATCTAAATCCCATTATATATTATGGGCTTAAAGTGAGTAAGCATACATAATGTAACGAAGCAAGAAAACATTACTGAGAATTACTTCCGTAGTAGTCGGGTGGGTGTGGCAATTATTAATTCAATTACTGATTCTAGTCAAAATATACAAGGGAGACAAACTTTCCTGAATCCAATTAAATTTTTGAAATATATACTCTGTATTTTGTCCTTTCTTTATTACTCATATAATATTTCATATTTGCTACGTTTAAGTTATTTCTTTCGTTATCTTATTTCCGCAAACTTAAGCTTGAGTGTTTTGCTGTCGTTTAGACAAGGTCAACCAAGCTCTGACCCTTATGTCTATGCATATAAAGGATTACATTGCTGAAAGTAGTACTCTTTTCCTTAATTCAAAAGCAAGAGTGTAATTTGAGGGCAATTTGGCTTATATTTTTAGCGGATTGATTGGCTGGACATAAGATCTCTCGACTGTGTTCATCTATCTATCTCTCTCTCTCTCTCTCTCTCTCTCTCTCTCTCTCTCTATATATATATATATATATATATATATATATATATATATATATATAAGTCTTTTTTAGTTATTGGAGATAATGTCCATCTTCGTATAATACTGACAGAGATATTTAGTATCTGTGATTGTTACATAGATGTTTAGTGCGATAATTATACAGTTTAGTGTGATAGCTGCATATATATATTCAGCAAGATAAATACGCAACTGTTATTTAGGGCAATACAAAAGTTAAATACTCAATAAGAGACACACAGATATATTATAATGCGCGGTAGTTACAAAGATATTATGGTAGTTATATAGATATTCACAGTGATAGTTACAATTGCTTATGAATAACCATGTCTCTCCCTTTGTAAAATATGTGTAACCCTAAGCAGAGTAAGTATCGGCTACCTCGAATGAATGGAACCCTTTTTTAACCGACTTGAGTGAATATCTCTGTAACTGTATCAGTAATATTTATGCGACTATCATGAGTAATATTATCTATGTATTTAAGGCGGCGAGCTGGCAGAAACGTTAGCACGCCGGGCAAAATGCTTAGCGGGTATTTCGTCTGCCGCTACGCTCTGAGTTCAAATTCCGCCGAGGTCGACTTTGCCTTTCATCCTTTCGGGGTCGATAAATTAAGTACCAGTTGCGTATTGGGATCGTTCTAATAGACTGGTACCCCGCCCCCAAAATTTCGGGCCTTGTGCCTAGAGTAGAAAAGAATATCATCTATGTAGTTAAAGGCGGTGAGTCGGCAAAATCGTTAGTACGCCGGAGTAATGCCTAGCGCCATTTCTTCTACCTTTACGTTTTGAGTTGAGATTCTCCTGGAATTGTCTTTGCTTTTTGTTCTTTCGGAATCGATTTTAAAAAAAGTACCAGTTGAACACTAACGCCAATGTAATCAACTTATCTCCTCTCCCCAAAATTCGAAACTAGTATTATCTCTGTAGCTGTCACGCTAAATAATTATATAGCCATCACAATAATATATTTACATATTCTTATTCTTATTCTTTTACTTGTTTCAGTTATTTGACTACAGCCATGCTGGAGCACTGCCTTTAGACGAACAAATCAATCCCTGGACTTATTCTTTGTAAGCCTAGTACTTATTCTACTGGTCTCTGTTGCCAAACCGCTAAGTTGTGGGGACGTAAACACACCAACATCGGTTGTCAAGCGATGGTGGAGGGACAAACACAGACACACAAACACACAAATATATATATATGCGGTGAGCTTCTTTCAGTTTCCCTCTACCATACCCACTCACAAGGCTTTGGTCGGCCCGAGGCTATAGTAGAAGATACTTGCCCAAGGTGCCACGCAGTCGGACTGAACCCGGAATCATGTGGTTGGCAAGCAAGTTTCTTACAACGCAGCCACTCATCACACTAAATAATATCTATGTAGGAATCACAATTAATATCTATACATTTATCACACTAACATCTGTTTATCCATAACACGAAATGATATCTATCTCTATCAAACTATGCAACTATCACATTTGATAATATCTATGTACCCATTACATTAAACAATATCTATGTATCTATAGCACAAAGTAATATTAATGTAAATAAATAACATCTATGTAACTGTCACACTAAATATCTACTCGCAGTACCTGCAGAAATTCCACAATCCTTTTTTTTTTTTGTGTTACAGTGTCACACATAAACAACTCCCCTGTTAGGAATTTTAACTGCTCATTTCCTTCATAATATTTTTATGAGTTTCTTGTTTACTTAAAAATACTGCAGAAACTTAGTACATAAATACCGTAAATCCTCGAGTATAGTCCGCCCTTGAGTATAATATGCAGGGGATTTTTAGGGGGCTGTACCTCTGAAAAACCTAAGCCTTGTGTATAATACGCACCCCTTCTCTAACGTGAGTCAAGGAGGTCTATATAACGTTCCTGGTTTGTAAACATTTATACGGTAACGTCCTTTATTATTATTGTATATATAACATAATGCAAACGTGTAGCTTTTTTGTGCACTTTGTTTGCAGAAAATAAAGAAATAACAGTAATAACGTCAGTGAAAAATAAATTGTAAGTAAATTGCCTTTACATATTTATGACTTAGAAAATTTTGCTTAGAAAATATTTTTCATTTTTAACCTCGTATATAGTACACACTAGAGATTTTGACCTTTAAAATATGGGGAAAAAGTGCGGATTATACTCGAGGATTTACGGTATATTGTTTTATAATAATTGAAATAAGGCTTGAACTGTAATAATTAAATAGCTTTTATTGGCAAGAAAGATGTTTCTAGCGGATATTTCATTTTTGGTATTTTTCTTTTTTTATGCATTGTTAGTCAAATTAGATAAATGTACATACGCGAGCACTCATAATAGCAAACGCACAATTACACACTCGAGGAACTTGTGGTTATTATATTAGTTGTGGTGTAGACAACAGTGGTGGTAGAAGAGGAGGTGATTATATTGGTGATGGTAATAGTGAATGGAGAATGAATCAGCGAGAAAGAGGAAAAGTGAGAGAGAGAAAGACAGAATTCCTAGAAGGGAGAGGCTTTGCAATGTCACTGCGCCTTTATCTCATTCTCTCATTCTCTCTCCCTCACTATCTAGCTCTCCGCCGCCGCCGCCACCTCAGTTATAACAACAAGCAGGTTTCTTTTTCTAACTGTTGACTTGTTATTGAGTGTGACATATGCATAGATATTATTCAGTATGATAGATACATAAATATTATTTAGTGTGATAGCTATATAAATATTAACTATGATAGTTATATCGTGATAGCTACATATATTTTATTCAGTGTGATAGTTATATAGATACTATTTAGTGTGATAGTTATATAGACATTATTTAGTGATAGCTATATAGATATTATTTAGTGTTATAGTTACATGGATATTACTGCTACAGTCACATAGATACATATTTCCTCTGACTCTTCATTTAGACAGTGAGTATCGGTTCCATTCATTCCATATAGCGTGCAGTTACTCTGCCTCTCAGTGATACCCTTCCAAACAGTCAAGCTTCTACGATGTATGAGTAGATATTGCTATGGCATTTGAGTGTATCTTGTAAAGCACGATAAACAGCAATGCGTCGAAATCAGTGATTAAAACCTTAAAACCTAGTCTTGTTACTCAGAGCAGTCAAAAGGAATTCGATATACATTTTTTTCCAACCAGAATCGCGTTCTCTGTATACGAAACTGGTACATTCTTTAATTCATTAGGGTTTTTGTGAAATTGTATGTGACATTGACGGCCATCTGCTGAAATATATTTGTATATCTATATTTCAAAGAGCGTGAATCTATGAGAATGAAAATGCTAATTCATAACACGTTTTTGTTATTAGACTTCTACAAATCTGACATTAGATATCATAATGTATCACTTTCAAATGGAAAAGCGCGGTTTAAAATGCAAATATAATTCAGGAAGAAAATTGTTTTGTCCTGAATACGATTTGATTGTTATCGAAGTGTTTGTCTGCTTTCGCGTGGCATTTTTACCTAAACTACATGAGCTTAATGAAAGAACTTGTTTGAGGTCGTTCACACTGCTAGAAATAGTAATAAAAACACTTTTAAATTTTACCCTACTTTACACCCTTGAAAAGGGATGTATACACTAAATAAAGTAGTAACGTCTAAATAAAAGATGGAATGATCGAGGCTGAATTGCCTTTGACCACAGGCTTCCTTTTATTTAGGTTGGGCCAAATCTAAACACCAACTTAAAGTGCATAAGATAAGGAAGGAGTCTAAACATAGTCGTTGGAAATCGCGAGAACAAGCAACCAAACCTCTCTTAAAATCTAAAGAAGGAACAGAGGTTAAGTCTTATAATTCTAGATGCAATTTCTGAATAAAAGATAGGATGGTCACGGTTGGAATGCTATTAATCAAAGATATGTTCTATTTGGAATGATAAAAGGTTAAACAACAACAATAGCAAGATAACAATGAATCTTTACGTAGTCTCTTAGCCTGCTAGAAATAACAGTCAAATCAGCCCCACAACCTAACAAGGTTGTGGGGCTGATTTCACGTAGTTTTGTATCTGTTAGTCAGAAGGGAAGACAGTATCCACGACCCTCCGTGACTGATGAGAGGGAAAGAGGTAGGCATCCTCGACTGGAATCTGCAACATGTATATATATATATATGTATATATATATATATATATATATGTATGTATATATATGTATATATACGTATATTTATGTATACATATATATGTATATATATATTTATATGTATATAGATGTATACGTATATATGTATATATGAATATATATGTATATATATATGTATATATATGTATATGTATATAGATGTATATATGTATATATATATATATATATATATATATATATATATATATATGTATATATATATATATATATATATATATATATATATGTATATATATATATATATATATATATATATATATATATATATATATATACAAATATAATTTAATGTACACAGTATAAATGTAATTAAATGATATTTATCTTTCATTTGTTGTTGATCTTACCTTAACGGAACCGTAAATCACACACACTCACACATGCTCACACACACACATATATATACACACACATATATATATATATATATATATATATATATATATATATATATATATAAAAGAAAGTGTCAACCACAGATGGATTCGATCAGCAACTCACTCGAATCGAAAATAAATATTCTAAGTTGGTTTCTCTTCTAACAACTGTAATCGTCTGCTACCTTGAAAAGAAGTTATTGATTTCTAATATCGGCACAAATTCAATCTACTAAAGAAATACGAATATTTCTAATTAAATATTACATCGTAACATTTGCTATTAATCACAACTTAAGGTTTTTTAAACCGAAAACATTGCCTTTGGAAATAAAAGAAATTGCTGTTTCGGATAGAACAGAGATACACTAGCATTAAGACAGTGAGTCAACAGAGTGACAGTGTAATGTTGCAATTTTTAAAATGGGGGAATTTTTATACGGAAAAAATTTGAGAGTCGAGGAGGAAACTGGAATATTCCAGAGCGACAGTCGTTTTAATTTTTTTTTAGGTTGAAATCACATGTTTCAAATGAATTTATTTTCCTTAATGCTTATGAGTACGCCGATGTTGACTTAATGTAAGACTGTTAGAATCGTTATCACTTCGGATAATATGCTTAGCAGTAGCCACATCTACACGTGCTTGAAAAATCTAAGTCGACTGGATCAGGACTGACAGTGAGTTAAACAATAAAACCCTCTGGTACCTCATTAAAATTTTGAACTTTTGTATTGAGAAAAAAAAAAGCAATGAGAATTTATTTATTTCTCTCGAGTGTAAAATAACCATCGCATGAAATAATCGTTATTAAAGATCCAAGTTGAATCATTAGTAAGGATCCAATTTTCTAGTAGTAATTGTTCTGGGCTTTCATATGAGCCTAAAACAATTGATAAAGGCATGAACGTCATATAATCTCACTGTTCCCCCACCATTTCATCGCTTCTGAGAGTTTGTGTGCTCAATTAAGAAATCAATAATGTTAAGAAAAGAAAATCTCATTGAATTACATCGAATGACAAAGCACTTCACTGATAAGTTAGAGTTTGACATTTACACAACTGCCCTACATACGTATCACTGCTTGTTATAAACAATAGCCATTGAGTGAAATGCTCCACTGAAAGGAGGAAGAGAGAATAAGAAGAGAACGGAATAGACTAGATAACCAGATATGCGGGCGATAAGGATGTTGCACTCCCTGAGGGTAACACGTAGGGCTCCTTATATAGTAGTAGCAAGAAAAGTGTAATTTCACCGATCGGTGTGCTGTCAACTCGTGAGATATAACTGAAGTGTTGGAGTACATTCTACAGACACAATGACTAAGAACTTAGGTCTTTACGTCTATTGTCGTCTACGGCTAGTTCTATTTTTCAACTAATGAAGATGTTCTCTCACAGCAGCGAAATCTATTACAAACTAGCTTCTCCTGTCATGCATCTTAATGTTTAACTCAAAGATAATCAGTTTAAAGTGACAATATCTCATTCTGGAAACGATGCTGCTTTCTCTACTATAAACTCTATCTTCTGGCAAAAAGAAGAAAAATAGAAAGCTATTATTATCACAAACCATGCACAAGGAATAAATATATTGATAGCGAACAACTAACCATCTCTCGGGTCGGAATTGTTTTGATTACTCAAAAGTTTTAGCCGTAAAACCTATTCCACTACTCAACAGTTATCTCATATCAAACAATGATATAGTGAAGGATATTTATAAGATTAAGAATAACTCGTGAGAATTTCCTTGGTAAGAGGTGTAAGGCATTGCAGTCGAAAGAAATGGTGGGACTGGTTTTATCTTAATAGCTTGGGATCGAACCTAACTGTTTTGCATTATCTTCATTGTGGCCATAATACATTAAATTTCTGTGTTCAAATCTATTCTACTTCAGTAAATTAGCAGGCTAAGTTTGAGATAACTAGACATAGAGACGTTTATATACACATGATGTTTATAAAGAAATAAGTGACGGATAAATTTCATTTTAAAATCATGATAGCTTTATGCTAATTTGTGAAACTTTCGAACATATGTTTTAAAAAGCAAAACACCTTGGGTTGCGGTGTACGAATTCTGTGTTTTCAACACACTTCGTATGACAGCGAATTGTGGTCAGTACACTCTTCACAATAATACAACATTCATGTATTTCATATATCTCTACAGAATCCTTGGGATCCACAGCAGTGAGGTGCATGCCAAATATGGGCACTCCACCATGTTCAGTTTCCAGCGCAATTGACGACGTGGATGATTGGGACTTGTATTAATGACGGTCAGTTAACATAAGACCCACAGTGGTAAACTGTCATCCGAGTAGAGGCAAAGTTCACCCGCAGCTGAAATATAAGGAAGCTTGCGTGTGTAATATGGAAGTAACTAGCATCATTCTTCGTTACTGAGTGGTCAACGAAGACAAAATTCTAGAAAAAACTGCAAATACTTGGATGGATAAGACAAGCAGGTAACAGTTATGTATTTACAACGAAAATTCACAGACGATATCCATAATGTCCATATAAAAATCACCAGTGTTTTTATTCTACGCTGGAAACTGTATTTGGAAACCGAGCACTTGAATTTATAGTCCTTTCAGAATATGCTATTCGCATCAACAGGCGCTCTCTATAGTTTGTGAAACAGTTGGGTACTTACACACACACACACACACACACATATACATATGCGGTGAGCTGGCAGAACTGTTCGCTCGCCGGGCAAAATGCTTAGCTGCATTTCGTCCGTCTTTATGTTCTGAGTTCAAATTCAGCCGAGATCGACTTTGCTTCTCATCCCTCCGGAGTCGAAAAAATAAGCAACAGTTGAGCACTGGTGTCGATGCAATCGACTTACACCCTCCCCACTAATTGTTGGCCCTGTGCCAAAATTTAAAACTAATATTTGTTACATAGTATTCATATATGGAGTAGGTCAACGTTGACTGTTCCTGTTCAGCAATCATCTGCAGCAAGCTCGACTGTGGGCCACCAGGTCTGCTCTTGATATGCAGCAACGATGACATCTGCTGCAAGTGAAGCTACTTAAAGCAACGGAGAAGTGACGCTTCTCATCTACTCTTTCAATATTCTCTTTGTTGTTTCTCCTCAATGGCTGGAATTATGCGCTTCAGCGATCGTTGCCATTCATCTCACTACAGGAAATTCTCCTCGCAAGTGTTTGGAGAGATGCTGGAGTTCTTCATATGTCTCTTCAGTAAATACTTGTATCAGAACCTCTAACCACAACGGGTCCGCTTGTCCTGACGCAATTTAGCATAGAAAATAGAAAATATATATGGTAAATATCGACACACAATATTTATATAATATCATTCGATAGATAGAAATAATGGCTTCAACGCCACCAAATTTGAGAGAATTGGGTTAGTCGATATCATTGCACAAAAATGAACTTCCTCAGTTACTTTGTGTTATCGATCCTGATAGGATGAAATCTTAAGCTAACCTCAAAGGCGGTCTCCATAATTTGGGAAACTGAAACACAAAACGTAATGAATTAGAGCAAATACCGCAAGACATATTTCCGAAAGTTTAACAACAGAATTTAGGAAAAGTATAGTAGAGTAAGATATAGTAAGAAAAAAAACTTGCAGGCCTATTAAAACTCACAGAAACTAATTTTTAATAGCTGCAAAGGATATTGTTGTTTCGGTGATGCTATGAAAATTTCGACATATCTTGAAATAAACAAACGGTAAGTGAATATAATAGGGTTATGCGTGTGCTGTTAAGTGGCCGGAATAGCTCTTTCACAATTTTACTGCTTATGTTTAAACACATGGTCTCAGATTAGGTCAGGTCACTTGGGAAAACAAGTACAATATCATAAGAAATTACTTCCAAATTTTTTCATGTCATTTCTTACATTTTCACCTGAGGCGGGGCACGTTGCACAACGTAGCCTGGGATACATTATGTCTAAAGGCAAAACTACGATTAATAAAAAGTAAATACAAACAACTTAATCTTAACACTCCCAAAACAAGGACATATTGGTCACGGTCAGAATTCTTTTGGCCATTGTTTTACTTAAGCAGGAGTAATGTGGAAAGAAGTTTGAAAAGTTTGCTTCCCAACCACTTGGTTCTGGGTTCAGTCCCACTGTGTGGCACTTCGGGCAAGTGTTTTCCGCTACAACCACGGGCCGATCAAAGCTCTGTGAGTGGATTTGGTAGACGTATATATATATATATATTATATATATGTGCGCGTGTGCGTATGTGTGTGTGAACGCGAACGCGCACGCATGTTTGTATTTATGTCTTTTCCCCACCACCGCTTGACAACCGGCTTAGGTTTGTTTATATCGCTGTAACTAAGCGTTTTGGAAAAGAGACCCATAGAATAAGTATCAGGCTTAAGAAAAATAAGTACTAGAAACGATTTGTTCGACAAAAACCAATCAAGGCGTTGACCCAGCATGGCTGCAGTCCAATGACTTAGACAAGTAAACGATAAAAGATAAAAGACCTGGGGCTAAGCGATAATTATAACAGACTGAATTTTGCTTAATGTTCATACGTTTTCGAATGACCCGGATTTGACTTCCGTAAATTCAATTGAAGTCCTCTACTAAATAGAATATTTTTTGTTCTGCCTTAGTATCAGAGCGTTGTATGTTGTATGTTAAATATGATATAATTCATTCAGATTAACTGAGGAATAATTTTAGATATACTTTAAGTACCTCACATCACTAAATTTTGATGAATTTATAATTTTGAGGTGGAATAAATTTGACCCGTTTAATAATATGTATGTTTTAATTGAAGAATTTGATTATCTTATTTTATCAGAATGAGCCATGCAAATGTTTCACGGTCGTTGCAGATAAAATAGTGAATGCGTTGTACGAAGTACAAAATATCAATATATCCAAATAAATATTATCCAAATAAATATTATCCAAATAAATGTTATTTCAATCATACTACTTTCTTGCAGTATTTTTTTTAAATTAACCATTGTCCAAGATGGTTTCATATATGATTTTATATTATTTTTCTTTATTTGTAATAGTTTCTTATTCGTATTATTCTCAAAATTAGATGTATTATATTTTCTACGGCAAAATGTCGATCAGTTATTTAACACTAAAATAAAAGAAAACAATCTCGACGGCTCCTTTGGGCACATCACAATAGAATGTGTTTTGATATAGTCGCATGATCACATAGTCATTTATGTTGACCTCATTTCTCGATCGGTACTTATTTTATCAACTCTAGAAGTAAGAAAGACAAAGCCCATTGCAGTGGTATTTAAACTCAGATTGGCCCCTTCCCAAAAAATTTTGGGCCTTGTGCCTAGAGTTGGAAACGTATCTCGTCTGTCTTTACGTCCTCAGTTCAAATTCTGTCGATGTCGACTTTGCCTTACATCCTTTGGGGCCGATAAAATAAGTGCCAGTTGGGCACTGAGGACGATGTAATTGACTTACCCCATCCCCCGAAACTGCTGCTCTTGCGCCAAAATCTGAAACCAATACGCAGCGAGCTGGCAGAATCGTTAGCAATCTGGGCGAAATGCTTTGTTCAGATTCCGCCGAGGTCGACTTTTTCTTTCATCCTTTCGGGGTCGATAAAAGAAGGAGCAGTTGAGCATAAGAGTCGGTGCAATCAACTTACACCCTATGCCCTGAAATTGGTGGCTTTGTGCCAAAATTTGAAGCCAGTATTTTCAACAGCTAATATACAAACAACCATTCTCCTTTTTTAAATAGGAAACGGTTTTAAGTAACTATTCTTTAAGAAACGTTACTGAACTTCACAAACACGTAATGCGAAATTTTGATAAGAATAAGATTTTTATCTCTTAACGAATACGTAACAGCATATGATTGTAGTTTTATCCAAGCCAGACAAGCTTATGCAGATGGGAATTATTCCCATTTATACAGCGTCACTTGTATGAGTGGCATGTTTCTCCTGAGATTCGTTGTTATTGAATCGAGAAATTGTTACTGTAGTTTCGGAACTCCTTAAACGAAACTACTAAACTGTTATACAAAGGAAAGGCAATTTGACATTTTGCTCTTCGATCGATTCCATTATTAAATCGACAAGTAACTTGTTTTATCGATCATGAAGAAATGAAAGGTTAAAATCTAACCAACCGTTATTTGAACCATAAATATGTTGCTCTCGGAATTGTTAACAACTAGCATCAATTCTATGGCTCTTATGTCTGTGCCAAATCAACTGTATAATAAATATAGGGCTCTCCAAATAAAGGCTGAAAGGTAAACTATATTCAGTTTTCATGATCGTAATATGAGCTACTTTCCTAAGAATGGTTTATGATAACATAAAATAATGGTTTCGAACTTTAGCACAAGACCAGCAATTTTAGGGTAAGTGCATTAGTCAATCACATTGACCTCAGGGCTTGACAGGTATTTCATTTTATAGACCCCGAAATGGATGAAAAATGTAGCTGACATCGGCGGAATTTGATCGCTTAAAGTCGGCAGATATACCGTCAAGCGTTTTGTCTGATGCACTAACGATTATGCCAGTTCGCACCTTACTCTCTACTAATATATGTCGCAAATTTTAACACAATTTACGGGAATTTACATTGATTCTAGTACTTGAGTGGTACTTTATTTTGTCGACTCCGTAACGAATGAAAGGAAAAGCTGACCTTCGCGAGATTTGAACTCGCAATGTAAAGAGTTTATCGACCCCGAAAAGATGAAAGATAAAGTCGACTTTGGCAGAATTAAAATTTTTAATGTTAAGAGGGACGAAATGCCGCTAAGCATTTTGTTCGGCGTCCTAATAATTCTACCAGCTCACCGCCTTAATAATAATAGTTTCAAATTTTGACACAAGGCCAGCAAGTTCAGAGAAGGTGTAAGTTGATTATACCAACCCCAGTGCTCAACTGATACTTATTTTATCAACTCCGAAATGATGAAAGACGAAGTCGACCTCGGCGGAATTTGAACTCAGAACGTAAAGACGGACGAAATGCTACTAAGCATTTTATCCGGCGTACTAGCGATTCTACCAGCTCGCCGGCATCCTACTTCTGGAGGCCTTCTGATAAATTCTCGCTTATTAGAAAGCAAAATGACCCACGTTACACGACAAAAACAGTGAAGTTTGGGGGGCGGTAAGTATCTGATGCTTTGGGGATACATAAAAAGTGATGGTTCAAAAAAGTTGGTTAAAACTGACGGTAACTTGAATAGTGCCAAATACATCCAGTTACTGAAGGACAATTTGATACCACACTTGTATGAAGGTGAGATTTTCAGCGTGACGGAGGTCCATGCCACAAATCGCGTGCAACTCTACAGAGTGTGTCTGATGAAGGTGTTACCGTATTGAAAGATTGGCCAGCGCAGAGCCCTGACTTAAATATCATCGAGTAAGTGTGGACAGAACTAAAGAGAAGAGTTCGTCAGAAGAATCCACGCAACCTTGAAGAGTTGTGGGAGCTCAGCCACAAAAAATGGTATCTTGTACCTATGAAGATGGTGAAGGATTTGTACGCATCTCTTCCAAAGTTCATTGAAGCAATTATTCAAGCTAAGGGAAACCACATGAAATAATAACAATGAACAGTAACTTCTTGAAATGAACATTATGTCATAAATTTTCATTATAGACATTTTTCTGTTTTAAGACACTGTATCTTGATTGGTTTATGTGAGGTGGCTGAAAACTTTTGCACGGCCATTCTTGGTGTTCGTCTCGAATCTTCTCCTCTCATTCAGAACCG
>NC_142937.1:57575285-57587785 GCF_046866305.1 Octopus bimaculoides | reverse complement strand
CTAATAACTTGACCTGACTATTTACAATATCTGATTATATCCCCATCAAAGTATTTGTGGAGAGGAGGCTGAGACACGAAGAAACGTGGTAAAGAGTAAATATATGAATGACTTTGTGAAAAAGAAGACGGCGCAGAAAATGAGATTTAAGAAAAACAAAAAAGAAGACAAAAAATGTCTGATTTAATTTACACACTCGGCCACTGTCTTAACGACAACTTGGAAACTAGTAGAGTAAAGTGCACTGGAAGTAGATGGAATCAGCTCTACGTGGAAATCCGCTGGGAAATTTAGAGACTATTTCGTTCTTTTTCTTTACGCACTTGGAAGAGAATAGACATAATGTGTGATATACATCTTTAACCCTTTTGGAAAAAAGTATATTCTCCCACTAAATAACAATGATAATATAGTGGTGGCTCGGTGGAATCGTTACAGCGTCGGTCAAAAATGCCTTGTGGTATGTATGTTGTTTAGTCATGACGCTTGATGTTCTAAGATCAAATCCCGTCTGGTTTGATTTGCTTTTGCATTCTCTTGGATGTCGATAAAACTAAATACCAGCCAAGTACTGCGTTTGCTATAGTAGGCTTGACCCCCTTCCTTTCTATGTTAAACACAATTATAGTAGTTTTATAATTCTTTGTATATTTGTATATACACGTATACAGAAGCATAATTGTGTGTGTGTTTGGGTTTGCACATAACCATCCGTCATTTCTTGTTAACTTTTTGATCTTGGTTGAAGTTTTTCTTGTTTGAGAAAGACTAAGTCAAATTTTCTGCTGCGTTTTTCAGTTTGCTTAAGAGCATTTTAGATCTGATGTAGTAATTTTCTTTTGCTTTTTCTGACAAATTGACGTTTCCTCATTATATGACTTATATCTGATGTTTTCGTGAACAACATTTCTGACTGTTCCTTCTGACACATGGAGATCTTTTGCAATTTACCTCATGGACTTTCTGAGACTGTAATCAATGGTCTGTTGAACTTTCTGGATAATTTTCAGGTGTTCTGATGATTTCAGAACGTTTAGAATGCTTTTTATGCTTTGATATTGGTGATACGTTTCCAACTTCAGTCTCTAGCTCCTTAAAAACTTTGTAGATGAAAGATCTGGCAAATTTTAAAAATCGCTATGCTCAGCTTTTATAATCACAATAACAGCATGCCCCTTCATTTCTTAAGTAAGCTGAGGGTCTGCCATTATCATTTTCTGAAACAGAGATTATACAGAATTAGCAAAAAATGCAACTATGACCCAAAAGAAGTATGTATTCAAATACCTTATATATATATATATATATATATATATATATATATATATTATTATAAAATCTGGTAATTAGTCATATATTAATTAATATCGATTAATTATCAGGAGGCCAGCACATCTAAAGAATCAAAGAGATTCAGAAATATAATCTGCAATCTCAGGGGATTAAGGTACATTTTAAAAAATAACGTCGACCACTAACGTGGACAATTAATGCGCTAGAAATAGATCACATCTTGTGTCTATTAAGACCTAAATTGTTCTCATCTTGTGTCTATATATATATATATATATATATATATATATAGGTTATGAAGGGTGTATATATATATATATATATATATATATATATATATATATATATATATATATATATATATATATATATATATATATATATATATATATATATTATGTATATATATATATGTATATATATATATATATACATAATATATATACTGAAGCTACACACATAATAGAAGGGAAACCTAGCCTGAATAGGAAACTAGAATGGAACACTAACATACGCCACTAACAAACCACAGCATGTGACAACATGTTACCCATAAACCAATAATAGGAACAAAGTATAATACAATACATAGATAAACAAATGGAATTAAATACTACATACGTTAACAAAATTTAATTAAACACATTAAAAAAAAAAAAAAAAAAAAAAAAAACACACACACACACACACACACACACACATGAACATATAAATAAATAAAAACTAATACAAATGAACACGTATTAACAGAGAATATAGGTGATACAGACACTCCCCATACACACATGCACTTACAAAAGACACAGACACATTGAAGGACACGCATGCGTAGACACATACAATAGGAATACAAAATACAAAATGGCTGATAGTTAGCAAGGTGAGACACACATAAGAAAGAAGGAAACAAAGGACCACTGATGAGGTCACAGAAGTGTGACGAAAGAACTCTGGCCGAAATAAGATTAAGATTAAGATTAATGTAATATAAAGCTGAAAAAAAAAAATTAACACCAAATATACAGTGCGTGTGTTTTTATTGGCTAAACTGGCAATATGACCATCCCCAAGTACAACAACATATATATATATATATGTATATATATATATACATATATATGTATGTATATACATATACATATATATATATTATATATATGTATATATATAAATGGAGAGAGAGGGGGGGAGAGAGAGAGGGAGAGAGAAAGAGATAGATAAATAGTTAGATAGATAGATAGATAGATAGATAGATAGATAGATAGATAGATAGATAGATAGAAATCTTAAAATCTCTAAATTGTTTCAGTTTCAAAGCTGCAGTCAAGAATACGCACCACCGTTGACTGCGTTACCCCATTATTTGAAACCTCTGATATGTGACATTTGGTGAATGAGGGAGGTTGATGCTGCTGCCTGGAACCCTTGACAGAAGGAGATCCAGTTTTACCTTAAATGCACCTACATCCACACCATGCAGGTCTCTCAGGCATTTGGGAAGGATATTGAAGAGTTGTGGGCCCTTGAGACCCAAGCTGTTGCGGCATCTGGTCCTGTATTTTGATGGAGCTACTAGAATTTTTGGCATTATGCAGTGGCGCCTCTTTCTGCTGTTGTCTAACTTTCAATGCCAAAGTTGGATTTTCCAGATGTATATCATTGCATATCTTCCCCGCCTTCGTTCTGGTGTGAAGAGTTTTAATTCTTTCAGTCTTTCCCAGTAGCTGATACGTTGCATTGACACGATTTTCTTTGTGTAAGTTCGATGAATTGCTTCCAGTTCCGCCGTTAATTTTATACTGTGTGGTGACCATAGTTGGAAGCTGTACTCCAAGCTTCTGAGGGCGTGTGTCCGTCAAAGAACCATCATTGTTTCCTTTTCTCGTGTTTTGAAAGTTCGGATGACCCATCCAGCTAGACGTTTGCATTTTATTACCAAATTGGTAATATGCACTTGGAAAGATGCATCATTGCTCATGTCAATGCCCGGGTATATATACACATATATATATGTATATATATATACATATACGTACATATACATATATATATACATATATGACACAGTGAAGTGGAGAAATTTGAAAAGACAACACGAGACCGGTTATTTCTCAAAATACAATGTTTATATACCAAAAAGATTTTATAACATTTTTCTAACATTTTTCTGACATAATTTAAATATATACTTTACCCATGTAACACAAGCCTTCTGTAGTTTTTTCACTCTTATTATCTTTTATATATATATATATATATATATATATATATATATATATATATATATATATGTATATTCATGTATCTCCCCACGAGGTTTAGTTATCAATCTCATTGCACAGCACTTCGGGTGAAGCGACCAATATGTTGTGAGTGAATTTGATTGACAATAACTGAGTGGTGACCCGTCACACAAGTATTTTTGTGTGTATATGTGTGTCTGTGTGTGTGCGAGCGTGCGCGTGCGTGAGTATGCGCGTGCGCGTGCTTGCTCACGCGGCGGCGTACATATATATATATATATATATATATATATATATATATAGGGCGTATCTACGTTCTTGGTCGATTTACTACGACATCCCAATGTTTTCTTGAAATCTCACCCTGCAATTTAAAAATGAAGGACATATCAAATAAATCTGTTTTAGTCACAATATGATTATAATAACTGCAACATTTTTCATCATAGAGCTCTTTCGTTCATTGCAAACTTGTGGCAAAACGACAATAACAACCACAACAACTTCACTGAATTTTCTTTCACATTTCTTCCCCCACCAATGTTTTCTTGTGTTTTCCTCGTTAAAGAAATCAGTTGGTTTCTTAGCGATCAAGAAACCGAGACTAGAAAATAATTATATTCACTTAAATAACACCTTTCCCTTTTCTGGGGGTTTTTTTTTCCTTCTTCTCTTTTTCTTTTTTTTTTTTCTGTCGCTCGATGCATGAATCACTTAGGGAAACGTGGATCACACGAGATTATCGAGGGGAAACGTGATGAACAAAAATGAACATAACCGTTTAGCGACTTCAAGTCTCTGGAAATGTCTTAATCAAGACGGCATTCCTGGACCTCCGATGCAGTTACTAAACCCCATCAATGGCTTTTAATTGATTAAACTTTGTGTGCGCGCGCGCGCGAGTGTGTATGCATGTATGTATGTATTTGCGTATATATATATATATATATATATATATATATATATATATATATATTATATATATTCCTACTGACCCCAAGAGCTTGCAAAAACCATCTGGTGGACAGACTACCATATTTTCACTAAAGTACTCTTTACATATCAGTGTTTGTATATATATGTACATATGTATGTGCATATATATGTGTGCTTGTTTCATATACGCGTGTGTGTATGTACACATTTATATATGTATATAGGTTTGTGCGTGTACATATATATATATATATATATATATATATATATATATATATATATATATGATGAATACACGTATTAGTGCGTGCGTTGTGTGCTTGTGTGTGTGTGTCTGTGCGTGCGTGCATGCGTGCGTGCGTGCATGCGTGCGTGCATGTGTGAGTGCATGCGTGCGTGCGTGCGTGCGTGCGTGCGTGCATGCGTGCGTGCGTACGTGTGCATATGTGCGTGTATGCGTGTTTTTGTAGTAGTATTAAAAAGAAATACTCCATTTTTAGAGACACTCTTTCCACGATCGGCATGCACCATTAATCCCAGCAACGCAGTGATTTACCGCTTTTGTTTCTCCACGTTTCGTTCTGAACGTCATCATATTTCGGGGCCTATCTACATAATTCTCTGTGATTCTAAAAACGAAACCTGCTAATTTTTGTTGCTTATGTTGTATTTTCTATTTGCTTGTTACTCTGGTGTCTTTTCGTTGCTGCTTTATTTATTTATTTATTGCGGTTTTTAATGTCTCTATTCCGATTCCCATTTTAAACTCCCTGATTGGTCAGAAAAACACTGTGATTTATGCTTTAAATAAACAGTCGTAAACTATAAATGTTATGGTACTTATCGTTGAGGTAAACTAAATGGCATATCCTATATTAAACGAGAGGTTTGATTATAGATATAGAAATTCTGGCGTCACAAGTTGGCAGACATCTTGTAAAGAGAACATTTCTTCGTTTCTATTTGTTGTTTTTGTTTTTGTTGTTGTTTTTATGCCCTATGAAAGAAAACTCGTTTCTTTTGAATAAATACTATATCTATATCTGTTTTATTTCGTCACAAATTCAGAAACACATATATTCATATGCATACCAGCACATATATTTATCTGTGATGGTACGATGTGTGTATGTGCATATTGTATAGACATATACGTATCATATATATATATATATATATATATATATATATATATATATATATGTATGTATGTATGTATAATATTGTATATGCAAAAAACACAAAAGACGAACAGACGCGAATATATTGCATATACATATTTATTGCAACATAGCATGTATGTTTGTGTGTAAACAATATATGTATTCTTGTGTGTGCAATGAGTGTATGTGTGTGTGTATAAGTGCAATGTGTGTGAGTGTATGTGTACAATGAGTGTATATAGTGTATTAGTGTATATATGCGCGCGCGCGCACGGATACACACACAAGAGCTAAATAGGAGCTACTATAAGTTTCTGTCTCCAATAATACATTAGAAGAAAGTGACTCAAAAGCGTGACGTCCATTAACAGGCAAGCATTCTATATGTATATATATATATATATATATATATATATATGTTGTTGTTGTACTTGGGGATGGTCATATTGCCAGTTTAAATCAGTTCCTTTGAAATTGTATGGATAATACCGTACTAAATTCTGGTGGCTCAACTTAAGTACCATATTCATCTGAATCTATATATATATATATATATATATATATATATATATATATATATATACACATATATACGATAAAACAGGATCATAACGGTCTAAGTTGTCAAGATTTGTATTATTTAGTAACATCGACAAAAAGTTCGGTCAAGTTACCTTCGGAAGTGGAATTTCAACGTTTCGAATAGAGTCTTTCTTCAGTGAAACGATGACATATATATATATATATATATATATATATATATATACATAAGTTCGTTGCTTTTTCGCCAGTGTGTATATTTGATTGATCAAATGAAATTCCACTTCATTCCTTATAGTGCAACAACGTTTGTATTCTTCAGAAACTTGTTTGCGATTGCGAGGGAACTCGGAATTCAAGATTGCGAAGCAAACTTTTGTAACTGCTTGGTCATGTGTCATGTGTGTGAGTGTTTGTGTGTGTGTGTGTGTGTGTGTGTGTGTGTGTGTGTGTGTGTGTGTGTGTGCGTGCGTGCGTGCGTGCGTGCGTGCGTGCGTGCGTGTGTACGTGTGTGACTTTGTGAGCTTAAGTATGTGTAAACTGGACAGACAGACATCTCGATTGCCTTCATCAGAAGCCAGGAGCCAACTGAGAAAGTACAAATAGCATCAAAGTATGACGAAACTTCCAGCCGATGAGAAACAGTCGACCGTTAAATGGCAAATGTAAATTTTCTCGGGGATGACAAAAACAATTGCTTGAATAAAGACTAATACCAACGTTGAATTCATCCGACTGGAAGTGGCTGGTATTTGACTGTTTGTTTGAGGTAAATTTCAAACAGTGTAGCAATTGAAATTTTAACAGATTTGGAAGCCAAACAATATGAATTACTACGACATTGTTTTATGGTTTCCTTGCTCTTAAATTTTCGAAATGTCAGTTTCCCCCACTTCCTTCTAATTTTTGTCATTTCTCCCTTCTTTCTTTCTCTTCTCTCTTTGCAGTTATTCAGATAGAGAAGCCAGCTTTTTGTTTCTTTTTGTTTTTTTGTTTTGTCCGAAAATTCAAAGGGTCAGTACCCATGAGAGACTTTTGTTTTTCAAGTCCTCTAAGACTGGTAGAATGGAAGGAGGAAATTATTCTCAGAATTCTGGCAAGTGTGTGAATTCTGGAAAGAGTGTGAATTCTGGAAAAGGCATATGAAGGTGGTTGTGAACATTCCTCAGAGACGTATACCTTCATTGTAACATTCAGGCAGAATTAGTGTGATAAAAATGAAGTTGGAATTGCAGAGACAGTCAATTCGACAGACTTCAATGCAGTTTCCCTTTATCTAACTTAATTCACAAAGCTTTCGGTTGATTCAATGGTATGGTCTTGTCCAAAGTTCTACACAGCTTTCCTCGCGACAAGCACATCTGGCCATTAATATAACTCCTCACAAAGCACCCGCCAAGCCCACACACACGCATGCATGCACACCCCACCACCACACATACACACACACACATATATATAATAGTAGTGAGTGTACTGCACTCACGATTGCGAGATGGTGGGTTCGATTCCCAGACCGAACGTTGTGTTGGGCTCTTCATTTCACGTTGCTCTGCGGTCATTTCGTCATCTGACGTGTGGTACATTGTGCACCTGTACAGGTAATGTCGATTTGATGGAGGGAGTGAGCTTATGTGAATGCAAACATTTGATCACTATAAACAAATCATTTGTGTGATTGTTCGGCAAAAAATTACCGAACCTTCATACGTCGTCTGACAATGAGAGAGTCCATGATATATTAATATATATATATATATATATATATATATATGCGTGTAATTCGAACCCTGGTTTCATGATCGCAAAACGAACTTCCTGAACATCCGACCATAATTCCGCATGCCTGGGCATATGCATTCACCACACATTATTATCATTAAGATAACAATGTTTTAGATTAAAGCTTACTGAACATTGCCATCTACAGTACGAACATGACACGATGTGTACAAAGAAACTGAAAAGGTATTGACTTATTTAACACCTGTTTTCTCTGTGTGCGCTAATCAGAACTGTACCAGTTACAAACAGATTATGACTCCTATCTCGTATAAATCAATCTTTTTATCTTTTATTTTTTAGTTGTTTCAATCATTTGACTGCTGCCATACTGGAGTACCGCCTTGAAGGGTTTTAGTCCAACAAATCTACCCCCGGACTTTTTTTAAGCCTAGTACTTACTCCATCGGTTTTGTCTGGCGTGCAAACGATTCTGTTAGAGCTCCTCCTTATAATCAATGTATCATAATATCAAAATATTTTCAACATTATAAGAGTAGATTATTGAATTGTTAGAGCGATAGACAAATGGTGTTGCTGGCATAATTTACGCATCGTTATATACTCTGCTCAAACTTTGCTTAGGCCGATTTTACGGCAATTTCTTCCGGTTTTGATAAAATCGTCTGCGTACAAAGTATATATTTGTTTTGAAAGATAGTCGGATTTTATTCCAAGAAGATGTGGCTGTTATTACTGGCAGGTGAAGAAAACCTAGTAAGTAAAAAAATCAAGTTCTGGTATGTAATCAACAAAATCCACATCCGGTGTGTCACTGTTAGAAATCATTAGATTATTAGGGTTTCTTTTATTGACGAGAAAAGGATAACACATGAAACTTACTCCAATGCATTTAAACCCAGATATGAAAGGAACGAAACTAATGAAAGGAAAAGTATTAGCCCAGATTAGAGAAGCCCATATTATAATTCAGTGTTACCCAAACTTTTTCAGGCTGCCACCCCCCTTTGCACCCAGGCCACATTCCTAGCGCCCCAACCCCAACCCCACTCACGACCAACATAAACATAGAGCACTTTCTGCAAAAAATTCAAAACAACTGTATTTCATAAATAAAACTTAACCTAATTCACCCATTATTTTGTTGTTTTTACATCTATCAACCCCTTTTGGCCACCCTACTATCACCCCAATTTTCTGCAATGCCCCGCTGAATCTTTGCACTGTCCCAGTGGAACAGTATCGTTCAATTTGGGAACCACTGCTATATGTGATAAATGGTATAAGATTGGTAAAACTGTTAGAATGTCAGTCAAAGTGCTTTGTGGCATTTGTTTCGGTTCTTTACATTCTGAATTCAAATTCCGTGGCGGTCAACTCTGCCTTCCAGCCTTCTCCAAGTCAGTAAAACAAAGTACAAGTCAAGTACTAGGGTCGATACAATCAACTTAGCCTTTTCCCTATCAAATATCTGACTGTGTGCCTATGTTAAAATTCATATCATATGTGGTACATGAAGTTGTGAATGAGTAATAAAGAGTTGTCTCTTCTGAATTCAATCAGGTTTCATGATTCTCGATGATACTGTAATTTTTTATGGAAATCAACAGAGTGCATGACCAGGGAATGGCAATAAACTTCTAGTTCTCCTCTCTATATTTAATTTATATTACAGACTTTGAATACCATTATATATCGCCCATAATTTGTGTGAAAGCGGTGCATAGTTTCTATTTCATGGTGTAAAACTAGTGAAAGATAAATCTAAAATCATCTGCAAGTACCATTCCCAGTCTCATCTGGTACCAATCCCCCAAAGCTAAATGAATTTAGTAAAAGAGTCTATAATGAAGTGTGTAACCACCAAAATACGTTGAAACATTTGCAGCGGATTTGAACTCACGGTCTGTGTGTGTGTGTGTGTGTGTGTGTGTGTGTGTGTGTGTGTGTGTGTGTGTGTGTTTTCAATAACGAGTCAGCTTGGCCATTTGGCCCCAATATTGTTAGAGAAAAAGATTTTTTAAAGCAATCTGCTTTTCCAGTTGAGAAAGATAAGTCACACACACACACAGAGAGGGAGACATGGAAATATATATATTCATACATATAAATGTGTGCGTGCAGGTATTTATACCCATATATATATATATATATACACGCACATATATACACACATTTGTATATGTCTGTGTCGGTGTGAGAGTGTGTATGTATATGTATGTATGTGTTGTATGTAAATGGTTATTAAAAATGTGAGTTGATGTGTGTCAGTGATCGGGGAGAGGGGAAAAGATTAATAGGATTTTTAGAAGCTATGCTTCACTAGTTTCGAATATACGATATACAAGCAGAAGATGAATGTGTAAGGTGAGGAAGAGAGAGAAAGCAGAGTTCACTCAAACAACAACAAAATAAATAGTAAATGTAATCGAGCGGATTATTTTACAAAAACAAGGAAAGGTTTTTGTAATGCTACTACAAATATTCACACAGTAATAACAACCAGCCCCAATCACCCGCTGTGCGCCATAAAATCCGACCGTGTCGTCCTTTCCCGACCTCCTTTACATCCAACACATCATATAAGATGGTGATATTTCATTTCAGTGAAAATAGATTTTTAAAGAAAATTCTCAGTTTTAAATTTTGTTTATTTAAACATCTTGTTTGTTGTTTTCCAACACGTTTTGAATAAAAGAATGTATAAGGAGAGCGGGATAGACAGATAGAGAGAGAGGGAAAGAGAGAGAGAGGGAGAGAGAGAGAGAGAGAGAGAGAGAGATGCAAACGAATACAATTTGAAAATTTGAGACATTGGTAGAGAGGGAGAGAGAGAGAGAGAAAATACATGGGAAGGTTAGGGTTAAGAGAGAAGGCTGTTATGACTTTTTGAAATACTGCATTACTTTCAACAGATAATATTCCACTTCACTGCCTCTGTGCAAGGTATTTTTCAATCTTAAGAAAATCTGTTTTTAAAAATAGAATTTTTAAAAAATAATAAATACACCATCTTAAGCTTCGTTTGCGTCTTTTTGCAACTAATACTCTTCACAACTTTGCTTGTTTTAGTTTTTCTTTTAATCTTTTTTATAGAGTCGAGATAATTATAGTGGTATTATTTTAGTTTCTTTTTTATCTTCCGATTTGCTAGATTTTTTTTTTTTTTGGCTTTTATTTTTATTTCTCAACTTATTTTATATTTTATCTTTTCCAAAATTTTCCCTTGTTTCACAGCTGCTGCTAAAACTTTTAAACAAAGTCTTATAAACAAAGCAAGTGAAAAATGGATTTTCCTGTGAAAATTTCTGCTACGCTAAATGTTTTTCAAAATACAATCATACATAATTTAAGCTTTACAAGAAAATAGATCTCTCTCTCTCTCTCTCTCTCTCTCTCTCTCTCTCTCTCTCTCTCTCTCTCTCTCTCTCTCTCTCTCTCTCTTTTAATATGCACTCTAAATCAGTTTTATTTTATCTAATTTTTAAAAACATTTTATATTCATTCTTTGTATTCTTATATTTAGATATTATAAGTTTATTTAAGACTGATCCTCCTTGATACAAAATAATACAGATTGTTTTAGGCAGTCATTCAATAAATTTATGGTAGATACCCGTATTAGACAGGGAAGAAAACACTTCAAGCTTCAAATGTGTTTTGTTTACAAAGTACATTATTTTTCTTTTGCCGTTTTCAATGTGATATAAAATGATTTTATATTATTAGGTTATCTGAAAGGAAATTATAAAATTGTTTTATTATTCTAAAAATTAATTTATTATTTCGTAAGTTTTTAAATGTTACCAATTACTTAGTTACTGATTTTGAGATTTTAAAATCATGTTCCTGAAATATTGATTTTTCGAGGTGGTAAGCTGAATGCCTCCTATTTTTGGAAGGTTACTATCCATTATATCGATTCGAGTCATTGACTTATTTATTATTTATGCGCCCTTTTAAAGCCTAGCCAGGCTCATGCGCCCTGTTTCCCGGTTTCTATGGCGTATGTGTTCCCCCCAGCTGGACGGGACGCCAGTCCATCGCAGCGTTACTCAAGAAACAGGAAGAAAGAGTGAGAGAAAGTTGGAGCGAAAGAGTACAACAGGGGTGGCCACCACCCCATGCCGGAGCCTCGTGGAGCTTTAAGTGTTTTCGCTCAATAAACACACACAACGCCCGGTCAGGGAATTGAAACCGCGAGTCCGCTGCCCTAACCACTGGGCCATTGCGCCTCCACTGAAAACCTTGACTGGCACTTCATAATGTCGAACGCACCCCGTAAAGATGCAAGGCGAAGTTGACGCAAGCTTCTAGCAATTCATATGCATAAGGTCGCGAGTTGGAAGAATCGTTACCACGCCAGGCAATATATACGGTTGTGAGTTCAAATTCCACCGAGGTCGATTTTACCTTTCATCTTTTCGGGGCCGATAAAACAGGTAGTAGTTGAGCACCAAAGTAGATGTCATCGACTTACTGCAACCCTCGAAATTGCTGGCCTTGTGCAAACATTTAAAACCAATACTCCATATGCATAAACATTTATATATATGTATGTATGTATATATATATATATATA
>NC_142937.1:57565285-57572785 GCF_046866305.1 Octopus bimaculoides | reverse complement strand
CAGCTTTTGCAACAATAATTATATCTACTGAGGTAGACATATTTAGTTCTCTTTACACGTACTAATACTTGTAAATACTATCAACACATATGCACGTGGACACTTACACAAATACACAATCACAAATACATATTGTGTGAGATTCGTAGACTAGTGTGTGTGTGTGTGTGTGTGTGTGTGTGTGTGTGTGTGTGTGTGTGTGTGTGTGTGTCTGTGGTGGGGGGTGTCTAATGGTCATGTGATTAATCAAAGTTTGAATAAATTTACAAATGTAACTAGCCAACAAATGTTAACTTTCATATGTTACTATAAATATATAAAAGCATAAAAACAAATAGCGACTAGTCCTTCTTCATAAGACATCAGCAATTACACAACGTCTTTGCAGTTTTTCAAATTTCCTTTCGCAAATGCTCATAAACATTTCAGTAAAATTAATTAACAAATTCACAAATGACAAAGTGTTAACATTCTACTCTGAAATTTAATGGAAATCTCACATTATAAAGTGACAAGAAACTGTAAAAGTTGCATAATTTGTCAAATTAATTTACTTTAGAAGCATTCATTGCATAATTGTAACTCTTGTAATTCGCTTTGTTTTGGAATTGAAAGATATCAAATATGATATGGATATTTCACCATGAGAAAGACTTAAGCAGATAAATCTTTGAAATAGCAATTCATGAGAAGACATTTGCAAATATCTTGCAGCTTTTCAAACAGAGCTCGTTGATTCTCAAGCGGATAATAAAACGAATACGTTTTACAACAGAGGAATAAGGTTGTTACCATCAAAGTATCTATGAAATTATAGTCTGTGTGATGACTTTGAAAACTACCTGTAAAGGACATAGAAGTTCAAGGAAACCGCCAAACCCATAAATTGAAGTCTGTTGACAAAGAAAGCTTGCCTTTCAATAAATTTCATGTTATGCAAAAACTTTCTTCAACTAGCACAAAATTATAGAGGTGTGTGGTGGACTGAAATGACACACCAGTTATGTGGTCAGTTGCTCTGCTGAAAATAGCATTCAAATCCTCTACAAAGTACAAAATTTTTTGCGAAGTCCATGGGTACAATCCCTACCACCACCCCACACACACACCACGACCACCACCACTATCACACCGAACCAATAAACTATAAATAAATAAAATTAGAATTTGGTACCCGATATACAAAAAAAAAGAATAGAATAGTCATGGCTGGAATAACTGGTCATATGTCATCACGATCAGTGTTTACTTGAAACAAAAAAAACACCAATAATTAGTATTTATTTCAGTCTAAATTAAATATTGTTATTGTTGTTGGCACTCCGTCGCTTACGACGTCGAGGGTTCCAGTTGATCCGATTAACGGAACAGCCTGCTCGTGAAATTAACGTGCAAGTGACTGAGCACTCCACAGACACGTGTACCCTTAACGTAGTTCTCGGGGATATTCAGCGTGACACAGTGTGACAAGGCTGGCTCTTTGAAATACAGGTACAACAGAAACAGGAAGAAAGAGTGAGAGAAAGTTGTGGTGGAAGAGTACAGCAGGGTTCGCCATCATCGAAACCGCGATCCTATGACCGCGAGTCCGCTGCCCTAACCACTAGGCCATTGCGCCTCCACAAATTAAATATACGATCCAATGAACCAACAAAGGAACTGCTAACGGAACCTACTAGAAATAACAGCCAAATCGTTCACTAATCATACTATACCATCATACGAAAACAAACGACTGGATGATATCCTAAATCAGTGACAGCGATTCTATGATTTAGTTTATCAGCAGTGATACGTGATGGACTTAAAATTTAAAAAAGTCTCATGCCTTATCATATTACAAAAAATGCTTATCTTGAAGCATTTTTCATAAAATTAATATACATATGTTCATGTAAGTGACACCCTAATAACAGGATTATTAAGCAAATTAATATTTCGAAACATTGGACTGAAAAGGTTCGCCATTACTTTTCTACACATACTGGTAGAATGAACTGCATTCGCCTTTGGGCATAATTCTTAACAGCAAAAACTAGTATAATTTATAGACACCGTGAAGACACTGTACAAAAGCGCCTCTGGTGGAATTCCTACTCAGAATGCAAAGATAAGTAACTAGGCAAACCAAACTACCGGTCATTAGTGTTTTTGTAAGGCAATATATGATAATGACATACCTAAATACAGCTTTCAATGCTTGTTTATTGTAGGCTGAATATATAATTTATAAAAGTTAGACAAAATACTTTTATATACGATCTTATATTATTCACCAAAAGACAACTTCTCAGGATACTTGGGATAAATTGGCAACAAGTTTTCTAAGAAATAGCAGCCAAACTTCCCTAAAATAAAGCACTACGGTCTTTAAAATATGTGATATTAGATAATGTAATTCCAACTACACTGTGTCAGAATATAAAGATAGGATAATCACAGCTCTTAGATCTACTTTATCAAGGCAAATTTGGAGATAAACTGTAAAACAAAATTGTAAACTAAGAATGTTTACAAAAGATCTGATATCTATTTACAACAGTTAGTTACAATGAATGATCGTAGATTTTAGTATTTGTGTAAGAAAACGAAAAGATTACTACGCTAGATTTTTCTCATAACACTTGATCTCATTGGTCAAATAATGCATAGGGTTGTATTCTATATCAAGAGCTTTCCGGTCAAAAAATCCGGAAAAGTCCAATATCTTTGGTGGGATACTTAGCAGGAACAGGATACGTAAATTGGGTTTTTCTTCAGACTGAGCTCTACAGGAATGGCATTATCCGTGATACAAAATAAACAATGAAGCAATACACGTGTGCCTCATTCAGTCTCCGCAAATCGATCATGTGAGGTTAGTATATCGAACGATTGTTTAAGGTGTTTGAGACGAATCTGGTTGTCAACCGAGTTCATCCTGAAAATGTTCTTCTACCCATGTTTTTTTTTTAGGAGAGCCAAGCTATCTGTGTGTGTGTGTGTGTGTGTGTGTGTGTGTGTGTGTGTGTGTGTGTGTGTGCATTTTGTGCAAGTAGAGTTTATTGTATTACTTTATTTTTTACCTAAGTTGGCGACCAGTGAAGTCGAACCCAGAACCACATTTTAACGAAGAAATTTTAATCACACAGTGTATCTTTGTGCACTTATATCAAATAATATAAGTCATTATTCACATTAGTTTTAAGATCATTAGAGATGGAATCGAACCTTGAACGTACGACCGTTTCTGCATTAAATGATAATGTATCAATTGTTTTGTTCTTTGGTCAGTGTCATTGTCATTTGGCATTTAGCCAGCTTCTCTTCCAGCTTTCATTATAGATTGTCCCATGGAAAGACCCTTTTTGCTATTGGGTGATAGGGTAAGGCGGATACATACATGTTATGTATCTGTCCCTTGATACCCTTTTAATTGCTAATCACGTTTGCAGGAGTCATAAGAAATAATCGATGACCATTTTTAATTATATATTATTATTATTTTATTATTTTTGTTTTGTTTTTGTTTGTAATTCTATGCTCTTGTAAGAAGCGTGCTTACTATAATCAACAACGAAGAAAGATATTAAGGATTATGCAACATAATTAAATGACCTTTTCTAATTAATGTTACGTAATTGACAAATTTTCTTTAATTAACATAATTAACGACCAAAATGTTGTACAAAAAGACGTATTGGTATTATATTACAGCTATATTGTTTAATTAGTGTCTGATATAACAGTGGTGGAAGAATAGTAGATTAATAAAACGAACACTTGACTCCGGGATAACTATTATAGATTATGTAATACGTTATGTTAGCACAATGGTTTAAACAAAATTACTATACATAGCCTGTTAGCAACACATTCGTGTTTGTCACCAAATTGTTTCAAATAATTTCATCACGTCATAGAATCGCCAAAAACTTTCAAGATCAGGAATTCTCAGCGAAGTCTCTGGACTGAGAGTCCCTGTGTGATATCTCGACCGGCTAGAACCAGCAGCCAAATTTTCCTCAAATCATAACCTATTATCTTAAAAATGGGATAATGGTACATTATACACTAAGGGTACATTAAATAATGTACCCCAAGCTATACAAAAAGCGGATGTGTGCTCTCCGTTGAAATGCCTTTCATCGTAGGTCTTCCCATTCAAAGCTGACTTGGGGCTAAATAACATGAACAGTGTCATTTTAATTTTATTAAAATTCTGTGGATTATTTTATAAAGAAAATTGCCTTTCTTACTTGGAATTATTAAGAGTGGCGCGTAACAAAATCGATAGATTGCCGTAGAAAATGCCTCACGTTATTTAATTACTTCCTTCTGTACCATTCAAATTCTTTGGTTGTATTTGCTTGTCGTCTCCCCTAACTTACTGGCTAGACCCAATGTGAGAAATCATTATATGACGTTACTGGACGCAAATGGTTTAGAGATCCCGATGATCAAATCACCTGAATATTTTATTTCCTGTATTACGTTTAGAAAGCTCAGTAATATATCTAACATAGCTGTGCTTAAATCCCTCCAGCCCTGATGAGCTTGTCATTTAGTTTTCCAAGATAAGAATGTCGTCTACTTTTGGGGTGGGATGATTTTTTTATCTGTGGAGGGGTTCCTCAGATATTGTCATAAGGACACCACTAAAGACATTCCACAACCATACAGTATATATATATATATATATATATATATATATATATATATATATATATATATATATATATTGAGCAGATAACTTGTTATCGTTGTCATTGATGTCAGTCTTGTCATCAATGTCATCGTTGTCATTTTTGTCAATTCTGTCGTCATTATCATCGTCGTCAAATTCCTATTGTCATTGTTGCCATTGTTGTCATTATTGTCATCGTTGTCATCATTTCTTTATCATCAATGTCATCGTTGTTGTCATCGTATTCGTCGGTATCATCGTTCTTATAGTTGGCGCCGCTGTCATCAACTGTCATCTTTGTCTACGATGTCAGTGTTATTGACTTTGTCGTCACTGACATTGTTGTTGGCATCGTTGTCGATATTTTTATTTGTTGTCATTTTGTCGATATTATATTTGTTGACGTTATCGTCAATATTTTATTGTCATCATTGTCGATGATAATATCTTATTTGTTGTTATTGTTGTCAATATCAAATTTACTGATGGCGGCGAGCTGGTAGAAACGTTAGCACGCCGGGCGAAATGCTTAGCGGTATTTCGTCTGTCTTTACGTTCTGAGTTCAAATTCCGCTGAGGTCGACTTTGCCTTTCATCTGTTCGGGATCGATAAATTAAGTACCAGTTGCGTACTGTGGTCCCTCCTCCAAAAATGTCAGGCCTTGTGCCTTGAGTAGAAAATAATATCTTACTTACTGTCATTGTTGTCAATATTTTATTTGTTGTCATCGTTATCAATATTTTAAAATGTTGACATTGTTCTCACAGCTATGACGACAACTATTGCAAAACGAATAATAGTGATAATTACGATTACAACAACTCTAATTGTTGTCATCGTTGCTATTCTTTATTACCGTCTTTCGTTATCGTCATTGACATCATCATCATCATCATCATCATCATCATCATCATCATCATCATCATCATCATCATCATCATCATCATCATCATCATCATCATGGTTGCTATTGTTACATATATACATATTTTCGTTATTACTGCTTCATGAAACAGTTATATTTACAATGTTAAATCTCGACGTGCTGCCATATGATATACGAATAACTTTTTTCTTTCTTTTCTATTTTTTTTACATTTTATAAACTGTATAACAACAGTTAGTCCGGACATGGGCAAACTGCAGCTCGCGAAACTTTCAGAATAGCACCCATAATTTCACGAGGAAAACAGTGTTTTATAGACGTGCAGCCCACCGTGGCCGTGTCTCAATCGAACCACTTCTCGGCAAAGGTTGCCCACGCCTGTAATAATATGTAACTAAAACAGATATATATATTTGTAAATTAATCTAAGCTTATTTACTACCTGCTTATATCGCACTCCCTAATTAATTTAATAAGCTCCACTTGGATTTTTTATTAAACGTATTTATTATGTTTCGTATTAGCCATTCACACTTTTGAAAGTATAGACTTTCAAAAGTGTGAATGGCTAATACGAAACGTAAACATGTCGGCTTTTGTGGTTGAAACCTTCAAATCAAGAATATACTCTAGCGTTTAATTTTTCCGGTATTGATAAAATATATACCAATAATGTATCAGTGCTGATTGTATCCATTATACTCCTTCCTTATATATTTGTGAGTTTTGTATTAAAATTAAACCCATTTCTCTGCATATTTGTGTTTTTCTAGCAAGTTATTCCCCTTCCCTAAATAGACCTCTCCTTTATATATTTGTAGTCATATATCAAAGTTAGTCCCGTTCTCGAAGATTCTGTGGACCCCACCACAGTTAGACTTTTTCCCTTTCTACTTGTGCCCAGGTTAGATATCTTTCCTTAGATACCTGCGATATTCGTCCCACTTGTCTTCGCGGCCCTATACATGATCATCAAGAACACTGCCCTCCTCTTTACTAAACGATAAAAAATAAAGCGTTAACTGTGAAAAGAAATCGAAGACGCAGTCTAACTGTCGCATCCCTCTCCTATTTCACTACTACTTTGGTAAAGCTTCAATAATTTTTAAGACTAAGGCAGCCGGCTGGCAGAATCGTTAGCGCACTGGACAAAATGCTTGGCAGCATTTCGGTCGTCTTTACGTTCTGAGTTCAAATTCCGCTGAGGTTGAAGTAGCTTTCATATTCTCAGAGTTGATAAAATAAGTACCAATTCCCGCCCACTCCATGGAAACTGCTAGCCTTTTGCCAAAATTTGAAACTGATAATTCTTAAGACTCTGTACACACACCCTTATTTTCATATCACGGAAAAAGGGCATATGGCTAAATTTCAACCCAGAATATCACTAAGCAATGTATAAATGGCTGCCCCAATCAGTTGTGGATTCTAATTGTACCGACCTCACTAATCGAAGAAGGATATGAAAAGGTTATAGAACATAGCACACATGTTTTGATTTTCTTAGATGACATCGATACAAGGCTACACGTCAGCGATGGAAGCGGGACATATGCTTCAGTAGATGACTCTCTCCAGAAAGATCGATATCATTCAATCTGGGGTGGACTTGATCTCAAATACCGCACCGTATTTCTTCCATCATTCTTCAGATGATTCTGCCAATCGAATGCTTTCTTCAAGGGAATAATGTTTCCAAATCTTGGCACAAGGCTAGTAATTTTTAGAGAGAATCCCCAGTGTTCTACTGGTACTTATTTTATCGAACCCGAAAGGATGAAAGGCAAAGTCGACCTCGGCGGAATTTGAACTCAGAATGTAAAGACGGACGATTCTGCCAGCTCACTCCTATATATATATATATGTATATATATATATATATATATATATATATATATGTATATATATATATATATATATATATGTATATATATATATATATATATA
>NC_142937.1:57560285-57562785 GCF_046866305.1 Octopus bimaculoides | reverse complement strand
GTCGGAAAGTTAACCCCGACACAGAAATAAGAACGCACTGCATGGTAGAAGCCATTGTCAATTATAATAAAAAGAGAATTGGTGGAATGTCTCAGTGAAAACCACACTAAAATGTAAGCACAACAGATCTAATATAACGATTTGGGATAGATAAAAGAAACTGTGCACATTTGCCCAACGGATGTTAATATCCGCCCAGTGGATGTTAAGATAAAGCTGAAGCTCAGTAAAATAGAGAATACCTACGCTGAACTATTGAGCGTAGATATTATACTTATAATTATTGGAGTATTGGGATATGTAACACACTGCCTAAATACCAACCCTGAGAAACTAGACTTTTCAAATCTAGAAGAAAGAAATCTGATTCGTAGATTACAGTTCCAATCCATCACTGAAACTGTAAAAATCTGTAAAACTTTCCAAAAGTTTATCATTTAAATATATATGAGCATGATTAGATATGCAACTATATGCATGAGAATGCATACATAAAACAAAACATACAAATCTGCACATATACATACATACATACATACATACATACATACATACATACACACATACCCTGTTGTTGATGTCGAAATTCCAATGAAGGAGCCTTGGATCAAGATTAGAAACCGGTTCTTTCTCTATTGGCAAAAATCTTGAAATAAAACTGAATAGTGATATACATACATGCATACCTGCATATATACATACAACTTTTATCTTTTACTTGTTTCAGTCATTAGCCTGCGGCCATGCTGGGGCACCCCTTTGAAGGAACTTTAGTCGAACGAATACACCTCGGTACATATTTTTTAAAGCTTGATATTTATTCTATCAGCTTCTTACCACACGGCTACGACTGCATTTATGAAGTATGTTTAGTGCGCACTGCTAAGTTACGGGGATGTAAACACATCAACACCGATTGACAAGCGTCAGTGGAAGCTAAATACAGATACAAAGACATACACACGTATATATACATCACTCCTGCCACTATGAAGGCGAGACGAACTGTTTTATCTCCGTCCAGCTTCGTCCTATCACTAGCGTTCAATACCAGATTCGCGTTTGGCCCTACGGCTTTTTAATGTTGTTTTCACTGTCCATTTTTTCCTGTGTTGGTTTGTGTTTGCCACCTTGGAATCCTCTGTTTAGTGGGTCGATCCACTACTCAGGAAGAAACTATTCTAGAGTACGTTCTGCCTTATCTTCGAAACGTCTAGTTAGAATAGAGGCAGCTGACGAAGGATTAATTCCAAGTGGCTATCTGTTTTCCCTATGTGTTCGTTCCGTTGTCTGTAGTTCATTTTTCTAACGTCCTGTACCCTGATATGCATCTATATACACATGTAGATGTAAGTATGTACATATATGTGGGTATACATGCATAATATTCTTTGTATTATTATTATTATTATTATTATTATTATTATTATTATATATATATATATATATATATATATATATATATATATATATATATATATAATACAAATAATATGTAAGTATATGCATATATACGTACATGTATGTACATACCTACATCTACATGTATATATAGATGCATATCTGGGTACAGGACGTCACAAAAAAACGTGGACAAAATGAAAAGCAGAACATACACAGAGCACAGAAAACACACAGGCCACATAGAGAACATTTCCTTCATCAGCTGCCACCATTCTAAAACTAAGCGTTTACATACACACACATGACGAGCTTCTTTTAGTTTCCGTCTACCAAGTCCACCCGCAAGGCGTTGGTCACCCTGAGGTATAGTATAAGACTCTTGCCCAAAGTGTCACACACCTGGACTGAACCCAGGACCATATCATTGGGAAGCGAACTTCTTACTACACACCTATGTCATACACACATGCACAAACACACACACGCATACACACACATACACACACACTCACATGCACACACACATTGAGTAGATGAAAGCAAAGTTTAGTATAAAGAAAACAGATTAGTACTGAAAGGGATGAGAAATTAAACTCCAGCCTGTTCATCTAGGGCTGGTCGTGGAGTCAGAAAGACAGAAATACCAGTTGGTTTGTGATGTATGTTACATGGAGTTCAGAATACAGTTAACAGAATAGAGGAATAAAGAAAACAGAACAGAAGAATTATGTAAAGAATTTACAAAGACTTCACATATATTTATTTCTGTCCTGTATTTTGTACTTCATGTAAATATTCATCGTCACCATACTGGTGATTATCAATCTCTCCACCTGTATGTCTGTCTGTATGTATGTCTGTCTGTATGAATGAATGAATGAATTCTCGTACGTACATATGTATATATATATGTATGGATGTGTGTATTATGAATGTATCTATGTATGCATGAACGAATGCAGATAGATTGAGAGAGAGAGAGAGAGAGAGAGAGTGGGGGGGAGTGTGTGTGTGTGTGTGTGTGTGTGTGTGTGTGTGTGTGTGGGAGAGAGAGAGAGATGCAAGCCTGGCTGTGTGGTAAGAAGTTTGCTTTCCA
>NC_142937.1:57542785-57555285 GCF_046866305.1 Octopus bimaculoides | reverse complement strand
GAGACGTTATCTAATATCAGGAATGCAACACGGCTGAATCTATGGCCTTGGTGAAGGCGCGTGGCTTGGTGGTCAAAGTATGTGGTTCACAATCATAAGGTCATGATTTCGATTCCCGGCAGCGCGTTGTGTCCTTTATTTTACGATGCTTCAGCCCACTCAGCTGCGCGAAAATGAGTAGTACATGTATTTCATAGGGCAGCCTTGTCACATTCCTTGTCACGCTGAATTTCTCTGAGAAGCGCGTTAAGGGCACGCAAGTCTGTGGAGTGCTCAGCTACATGCATGTTAGTTTCAAGAGCCAAGCTGTTCAGTTGACCGGATCAACTGGAAACCTCGAAATCGTAACCGACGGAACGCCAGGATTTAGTCAGCGCCAGTATTGGTTTCTAACAGTTACAAGACTACAAATTTGAGGGGATGGGATAGACGGTCTTTATTTTATCAACCCCCTAAAGGGTTAAAGGTAGAGTTGAGTTTGGCAACATCTGAACTCAGAACTGTAAAATGATGTAATTAAATACAGGTGCAACATTGATTGTCTAGACACTGATAGTCCGGGATTTTTTATAATCTGCACTAATTTACGAGCAGGAACTTCAAATCTTCGCGGCCGCTAGGTTACTGATACCTAGTACAAACTTATACCTTGTACAAACTTATACCTTGTACAAACTTATACCTTGTACATACTAGTAACATGCACAGTATAGTATTAATAACCTTATATCATATATATTAATATACAGGTAACTATATTTCATCTAATAATTATTTAAGCAAATTTAACATTTGTTTAATTTAGAGTATGTTGATCAAGGTGGTCACTCCTGGTTCGGAAAAAATAATTATCCGGAAAGGGTTTGGGACCAGAAGTTTTGGAAAATCAGATACACATACGCACACACATGTATGTGTGTGTGTTGGGCAGGATGTATACACGTATATAGTTATATATGTATTATTTATTCATAGATACGTATATTTTACCTTTTACTTGTTTTAGTCATCAGACTGCAGCCATGATAGGGCATTGCCTTAAAGAATCTTTTAGTCGAACGAATCGACAGCAGTGCTTATATTTCTTAAAGCCCGATACTTATTCTATCAGTCCATTGTGCCGAACCGCTAGATAATGGAGGCGCACGTTCTCCGGGACTAACGATTATGGTGTCAGTGGTCATTTAGCTCAGTAGTGCAGTGCGTTCGGCCGGAATTTGAGATTACAGAGTTGGATTCTCTTTGGCAGACTGCTGGTCACTCTTTTCCGTCCACAAGAGTATTTTACCTGATCCTCTAAGCTTTTTTTCACGGCTGTTTTCCTGCGTTCAAGATTTCTTTCATTTCTAACATTGATATATCTATTGATATATATATATTGGAATGCGTATATTCTTTTATTATTTTATTCTTTTACTTGTTTCAGTAATTTGACTGCGGCCACGCTGGAGCATCACCTTAAGTTGTTTTAGTTGAACAGATCGACCCAGGACATATTCTTTGTAAGCCTAGTACTTATTCTATCAGTCTTCTTTGCCGAACCGCGAAGTTATGGGGACGGAAACACACCAACATCGGTTGTCAAATCATGGTGGCAACAAACGCATGACAATAGAGAGATGTTATTGTTTCACTTTTGATACGTAATACTGAAATAGTGGAAGGTATAAGAGATTGCTCTGGGCTCGCATTAGACAAGAAGTTGAAAATTTTTTTTGGCCCATGACACTATATGGACCCTAAGTAAGGCATGTGTAAAATTTTAATGAAATCGGTTGTGTAGTTCTCGAGTTTTAGGGATTCACACAGACAGACACACACATACACACACATTCTAATCTTTATATATATCATGATTATATGCATATATATATATATATATATATATATATAGCATATGATTATATATATATATATATGATTTTATATATGTAGCATATAATTATATATATATATATATATGTGTGTGTGTGTGTGTGTGTGTGTGTGTGTGTGATTTATATATATATATATATATATATATATATATATATATACATATATAACATGATTATATACATATATATATATATATCTAACATATGGTTATATATACATATCTAACATACGTTCTTGTAATGCACTTGATGGCAACTCGTTTGACATGCAATATTGTGTTTAAATCTCGTGGAAACAGTAATTATTACATGGTGAGTGTCATACGATCCTTTTTTTAGACACAATTATACCTCCTTTCCTTTGAATTTTATCTATAAAATATAACTAGAGAATATCATACAATACAGGCTTTTGTCAAACATCCACGAAGTTACTCACTATTATTCATAATGATTACGATGCATAATCGTTCTTTCGCACAACAATTAGTGGTTACGTGGGAAGGGGTGCGTACGTGTGTCTGTGTCTGTATTTACGTGGGTACGTGGGTACGTGTACATGTATATACGCATATGTACAAATATACTTATTTATATATATATACATCTATATATATAAATGCACACTCACATACACACACACATACACACACATACACACACACACACACACACACACACACACACACACACACACACACACACATATATATATATTTATATACACACATACATATAGTGTACTGTTCTGTGATGGTAATATCAACAAAAAAGTATGACATCTGGTGAGAAATAGATATTATTTAGTAAGCTCAATATATGTTTTTATGTGCTACTATTAGTTTCATGTGATGAGGGCATGTCAGACAGTATTTTTTAACACGTCTGGTGTTCCAGCATAATCATCAGGCAGATAAAAATTAAGGAAAGAAATTACAATTGTGCCTATAAAGGTTCATATATATGTGTGTGTGCGCGCGCGTGCGTACATGTGTGCTTCTGTGTGCTCTGTCATCACCTCAGTGCTTACTTTATGCCACCTACTTATGTATATATATATATAAAGTATTAAGGTGGCTTTTTCGCAATTTACAGCCAAAAGGCAAAAGTATAGATGCCACTAAGGTGACTAAGAGCTCTAGTCACCACCAGTATTGTAGAAATAAGAGTCAGAACAACTCTTAGCCACGAGAAGCACTTATCTAATGACTGATAAGGGTGCCTAGCCACCTACCGCAAGCGAGACAGAGCCATATCATCGATGATTTTAGATTTGATTAATCGTCATCAGTGACTCTCACCTGGATGCCGGACGTTGAAGCTAAATCGCCTTGTCAATTTACAGTAAATGGCGTAGGAGTCAGAGGTTGATTCCATAAGGGCTAAAATGAAAATTATAAATTATTAACGTGTTTTTTCGTAATTTATATATATATATATATATATATATATATATATATATACATGCACACACACACACACACTCACGTACGCACGTATGTATGTATGTATGTATGTATGTATGTATGTATGTATATTCTTATTCTTTTAATCATTTACTAGTTTCAGCTCGGGAGCTGCAGCCATGCAGGGGAACTACCGTTAGCTTTACTACACTTCCACGACTTGAAACATTCTCTGATGTTGCTGCCCTCATCCGCGTTTCCTGCCGCGAGGTAGATCCAACTAGAACTCTTTCTGCTATAGCAGAAAGATACTTACTTAAGGTGCAAGTGTCTTCTACTATAGCCTCGGCACGACCAAAGCCTCGTGAGTGGATTTGTTGGACGGAAACTGAAAGTAGCCCGTCGTGTGTGTGTGTGTGTGTGTGTGTGTGTGTGTGTGTGTGTGTGTGTGTGTGTGTATTTGTGTGTGTGTGTGTGTGTGTGTGTGTGTGCGTGCGTGTGTGTTTGTGTGTGTATTTGTGTGTCTGTGTTTATCCACTTGCCATCACTTGACTTGACAACCAATGCTGGTGTGTTTATGTTTCCGTAAATTAGCGGTCTATATGTATATGTAGTGGGACTGAACTCAGAACCATGTGGTTGGGAAGCAAAAAGAAGGCTTTATGAACACCCGATTACACCACGGGAATAGAACTCCGAGTCTGTCATCTATTACTCTGCGTTGATTGTACTACCATTTACAAGAAATATACTGTATAAGTGAATTATAGAATAACAGTACGAGGTACCCGTATGTATTTTTTACTAGAAGAATCAAGCAATCTTTTTGCTCTCATGTCCTGTGAGAAACGTTTACAATTTAGCAGCTACTTGACCCATTGCCTGTTCAAAGTATTTTCATAAGTTCGTCCTAAACGTTCATACTTCTCTTCAGATTTGTAGTTAGACCTTGCCTCATACGTTCTGAACAATATAAAGTTTTCCTAAATCACATGTTAATCTATTGATTGAAAAGAAATGGGAATATATATTATCAATGATGCGTAGACGCCAGAGATATATGCCCTGTGTATCACAAGTGTTACGAAGGAGAGGCAAAGCTTTAAGCGCTAGCAGTTAAGCAATCCCAAATTAGCTTCTAAGAATTCTTTTTTATGATGAGGTCAGTCCTAGATTATAATGCTTAATGAACTATAAACTGTATAATTCATACTTTTCAAATATGAATTATACTTATACGTCGTCTAAAGTTGCGACCTAAGGCAAGGAAAAGAACAGATTCCCCAATTACAAAAGCCAATATACTACTGGTTGCCGGGTAATCGTGTTACCGATTAAACCAAATGGTTTCTGTACAGTTTCCTCTATCGAAATAGCAATAATAGCAATAGTTCTCAACCATTTTTTTTTACCTATGAACCCTTTTGATTCCTATTTTATTTGGACGGAGCTCCATAGCCATTCCATGTTTTAAGAAGAACTCATTATATTTTTATAATTAAATATTATTTGGAATTGAATTTTAAAAATGTTAACATATATCGTCTATTTTAGGAGTATAATCAAATTATTGCACATTAAATTTAACAAAATTTTATATGGATCCCAAAGAGTCATATGGATCCCAAAGAGTCATATGGATCCCAAAGAGTCATATGGATCCCAAAGAGTCATATGGATCCCAAAGAGTCATATGGACTTCGGTTGAGAACCACCGGATTTTTTGTTTTAGAAAAATCTCCCTTATTTTACTCAGTTTTCGTTTTAGCGCGAATTTTCTTTTTTTCCTTCATTTAACGTATTCAGGTTCATCACTTCATTATCCTTTCATTTAACTTTTTATTCTGTCCGATGGGGTGGTACACCAACTCTAACATCTTAGTTATATTATAACTCTATATATCTCTATATATCGTTAACTATTTTTGGAGAATGAATGATTGATTGAAATGTCAATACAGCCAAGTTCACTAAAAATTAAAATAGATATGTTAAATTAAGGTCAAATCTGAAAGGAAAGGTTTAGCTGTTGCAGCGAAACAGCTTAACGGAAAGCGAACCAATTATCAAAACATTTTTTAAAAAATGAAAAATATATCATAGCCAGCATATTAACTGAATCTTCAAGAAAATCCAATACGATGTCAGTACCCATATATATATATATGTATATATATATGTGTGTGTGTGTGTGTGTGTGTGTGTGTGTGTGTGTGTGTGTGCATGTGTGTGTATGTATGTATGCATGTATGTATATGTGTGAGTATGTATGTATGTATGTATGTATATGTGTATATGTGTGTGTGTGTGTGTGTGTGTATGAAGGGAAAATAGGAAAGCTGGCTATGTGAAAAGTTTTACAAAACCTTTATATTTTTGGCGCAATGGCCCATCTTCAGAAGGAAAAAAGCAGTCTGAAAACTCTCTAGTTATACAGATTCCGTTAACCCATTCAAATCCCTCAGCGTTATGTTAGCAATAGCAGTCACTCTCCGAATGTTGGTGTAATCGACGTTCCAAGCGTTGGTGTAAACAAGCTTCTAAATATGGCTGTAGCTTATATAAGGCTGAGAGATTTGAATGGGTTAATGGAAGCTGTATAACTAGACATTTTCCAGACTGTTTTTCTTCTGAGGATGGGCCTACGTGAAATTCTTCGCATTGTCAGAAGCTTTCCTATTTTCCGTTTTTCCCTTCTTCGATATTATAATGCTTCAAGCGAAATACAACGTTCATATATATATATATATACATAGAGAAAATATATAGGTAGCGAGTTTTCTAGAAATTTCACTACCAGTGGTCTAGCATGTATAAAGACAGTCAATAGACAAAATATTCTTAATATAAAATAGTGTACATTTAAACACGAGAGAAGCTGCATTTAACAGGCAGCTTCTCTTGTGTTTAAATGTACACTATTTTATACACACACACAAACAAACACACACACACACACACACATATATATATATATATATATATATATATATATATATATATATATATACTTATATATATACATATATACATATATATATATATATATATATATATATATATATATATATATATATATATATATATATATATATACACATATATATATATACATATATATATATATATATATATATTATATATATATATATATATATATATATATATATATATATATATATATATATATATATATATATATGTATATATATATATATATATATATATATATAGTCCTGTTTTTGCTACCACTTTCAAGCTCCCAAAATTTAATTTAATTTGCTTTGCGGGAAGGACTGTCTCAACGAAGTCGCGTATTGTCCTTACCTTCGAAACGCGGAGTAGATGAAACAGGGACAACAGATGAAGGGAATGTTCTTTACGTTGCATGTCTCGGTTCTCTGTTTGTTTCCTTCGTTGTTCGTAAAAAGTTTATTTTCTGTTTTTGTTTTTATGTTTTCGTTTCTCATTGTGTCTACGTTTTTTTGATGTCATGTACCCATAAATGCATGTATATATACACACACACATATATGTATATATATATATATATATATATATATATATGTATATATATATATATATATAGGTATGTACATATATGTATATATGCATATATTTATATATTATTTATATTATTATATGATCGAACGCCAGGCATCCTTTTCCAAGTAAGTTTTATCTTAATAATTATGACGTGCACTCTTCTCCTATCTCTTCTATCTCTTCTCTTGTTCTTCTTCCTTTCTGTTTTTCTCTCCCACCCTTTCCCTATTCTTCTCCTCTCCCCTTCACTGTTCCTTCTCTCTTTCATCCTTCCTCCTTGTCTCTCTTGTCGCTGACACGTGACGAAAGGCGATCTAACTTTCTTTCTTCCACTTCCTTCGTAAAGACAAGACGTGCTTTCACCTGTCTCTTCTCATAGCTCGTCTTTCTAGCGTTCATAATTTTTCATATCGTCTTGGCGCAACAGCCCTCACCGTTTGTTTTTACTGTTTTGTTCTCACTATACTGTTTTTGTTACCACTTTCACCATCCGCAAGAAATCCCAAATTTTATTTAATTTACTTTGAGGGAAGGACTGTTTCAACGAAGTCACGTATTTTCCTTACCTTCGAAACAGGGAGTAGATGAAACAGAGACAACTGATGAAGGGAATGTTCTTTATGCTGCATGTCTCGTTTCTCTGTTTGCTTGTTTTTTTTTATGTTCGAAAAACGTTCATTTTCTATGTTTTTGTTCTTATGTTTTCGTTTCTCATTTTGTCAACGTTTTTTTTTATGTCTTGTACCCATATATGCATGTATATATACATATATGTGTAGGTATGTACATATATGTATGTATATATAAATATATACATATATATATTTCAATTTTTTTCATTTTATCTAGTTTCAGCTCATGACCTGAGGCCATGCTGGGGCACCGCCTTTTGCTGATGCATATATATATATATATATATATATATATATATATATATATATATATATATATATATATATATATATATATATATATATATATATGTATCTATGCATGTAAATATATATATATATATGCATATATGTATATGCATGTACAAATATATATATATATATATATTTACGCAAATACATATATATGTATATATATATAGATATATATATATATATATATACATATATATATATATATGTACATACATATACATATATATATACACATATATACATAAATATATATATACATATATATAATAGACGTAGGTATGCACACACCTGTACGTATATATATGCATATACTCATTTATTATTTGTTTATATATATATATATATATATATATATATATACATGTATATATATACATATATATACATATATATATATATATATATATATATATATATATATACATACATATATATATATATATATATATATATATATATATATATATATATATATATATATATATATACATGGTTACATAAATGTGTACTCACCTGTCATGCCTCCAGACTTAATGTTTCTATATATATATATATATATATATATATATATATATATATATATACATATATATATATATATATATATATACACACACACACGCACACATACAAACATAAGTGAGATAATCGTATTTTTATACCCATATCAATTTAGATGTTTTTATCAATAACATAAGAAACATATGCATTTCGTTTTACAGGATGTAAATTTGCACAATGACAGGCAGAATCTGTCCACTGTGTAAAACGAAGGACAAGTACACCGGTGTTTGTGAACGTGCATACATATGTTGTTTGTGTGTGATTATGCAAATGGATATATGCATGTGTTGTTGTATATATATATATATATATATATATATATATATATATATATATATACATACAACAACACATGCATATATACATGTATATATATGGATGTATGTGTATGGAATGGGGTGCACAATGAGGAGTTTTTACTGCAATTTTGACTTTGAGAAGAAATATGTTTTCCAAATGTTCACCTACATACAAACACACGTCGATCTTAATTGCGATTTCCTCCTGGATACGACAAAAAAAATATGTTATACTTATTAGCTAGAACTTGTGTATTTCTCCCGCCAGTATTCCTTTCCGGTCTGAAATTATTGTCTTTTCTCTTTCTTTTTCTTTTTTTTCTTTCAAATATCTGAAAATATTAAACACTGTACTAAACATAAATGGGAAGTCTCATATAGTTGAACTATCAATCCCGGCACACGCTTATTGATCTCAAAATGCCATGGAGAAATGATCCAGATATATCTCGTTTTTGTATTTATTCTTGATGTGAAATCATGTATTAAAAGATGGGTTGCTGTATTTTGAGAAGGATCATTTTGCCAATATGAAACACATGCACTGGTCTCATATCACTTTTTATAATTAACCATTTAGGTGATGAGCTGACAGAATCATTACCTCGTGAGACAAAATGCTTGACAGCATTTTCTCCGTCTTTACGTTCTGAGTTCAAATTTCGCGGTGCCTTTCTATTGTCACATCTTTGGACTGAAATTATAGTCGACTTGACCTATCGTTTTTTTGTTTTTTTTCAGGATCGATGAAATAAATAACAGTTGAGTACTACTGTCGATGCAGTCCCCTAGGCCCCTCACTTCGAAATTTCAGGTCTCCTGCCTAACATAGAAACAGTTATCATTAATGCGGCGAGCTGACAGAATCGCTTAGCACATCGAACAAAATGCTTAGCGACATGTCTTCCGGCTTTTTATGATGTCAGTTGAAATTTCGCCGAGGTCGACTTTACCGTTCATTCTTTCGGGTCGATAAAATAAGTTACAGTTTCGCACTGGAGTCGATATAATTGACTTAGTCCCTCTCCAAGAAGGATGAAAGACAGAGTCGACCTGGGCGGAATTTGAACTTAGAGCGTAAAGCCGATAGAAATGCCGATCAGAATTTTTGCCGGATGTGCTAATGATTCTGCCAACTCACCGCTTTATACTTTGTATTAATAATTTTTTTTTTTTTTTTTTGGCATAAGGGCATCAAATTTGAGGAATGGATAAGTCGATTACATTGACCCCAGTGTTCAGCTAGTACTTATTTATCGACCTCGAAAGGATGAAAGGCAAGGTCGAGCTCGGCGGTTTTTTAATTCAGAACCTAAAGTCGGAAGAAATGCAGCTAAGCATTTTGTTCGGTGAGCTAACTATTCTACCAGCTCGCCGCCTTGTAATTTGCATAAACGATGAAAATAAGTCGGTGGATAGCAGTCAGGGTAGAATATTTGAGAAAAAGTAACAATTTACCTCCCGTTATGTTCTGCGTTCATCTCCCGCTGGTGTAGACTTTGCTATACTTCACTCTGAAATCACTGGCTTTGTGCCAAGCTTACAGATGATTATTGCTACGATGAAGTTACGTTAGGTTAGTGTAGTGGCCGAGCGGTTAGACCGGCGGACAATAAGGCTTCGACCAATTTTTAGTTGCAGAGTTTTGCGTTCTGATATCACATCCTTCCAAGATCGATAAGATAAAGTATCAGTGAGACACTGGAGTCGACTTAATCGACTTAAACCTTCTTTCAAATTTGTTGTCTTGAGCTTTTAGAAATTGTTACATTTTGTGATCCACCAGATAGGAAATACAACGTAGCGCCGAACTATAATATACCTTAGGAGTTGTTACTAATGCAGCTAATATTTTTGATTTCAAATCACTCTAGTGTCTGCCACTATTTAAGTAAAGGGTCGATTAAATCAACTCTACCTTCTTCAAGAATAAGTTTCTGGTCTTGTGACGTTGGTAAGAATCTTGGCAGAGTCATTAGAGCGTCGAAAACAATGTAATGTGAACTCAGAACTAATGCACTTGCAGTGATGATTCGAAAGCGAACCCCTTGGTACGCAGTTAGAGATCACGAGCAAACCACCATACTTTCATGCGATCGGTCTATCAGCCAACCAATCAGCGTGATGCGATGGCAGGGACAAGTTTTCTTTAACATTCTAGAATTTTATTTCCGGTCTCCTATAAAAACCACTCAGCGTGCATTTTTACCAGCCATGCAACCCAGGAAGGCAACTTAGATGGCGCAGATAAATAACAGGAACCTCCGTCGCCACGAATATAGCACAATCGTTTCCAGTTATATTGGGCAAACCACATATTGCCGTAGCAGTAGTTTGCTGTAAACTTCAAGCAGTGTTTCTTTCCCAGTAAAGCATGTAATTATTGTTGTTGTTATCTACAAAAGGCCAACGCATTTTGTTTTTGTATGTGATAATAAAACCTTCTGTTAAATGTTCGTGGGTGATGTTCAGCTACTTCTACACGCAACCTAAGAAACATTTTCATCCATCAGCTCAGCCAGTCACCACCGCAAACCAGCCTAACAACCTACAGACCGAAATGAACTCAAGTCAGCTGTTCCTCTACTCCAGCCGTTTCGTTTACCTTCTTTAATAATGAGTAATTAGTATAACATTCCCAGAAGAGTATGTCCATGTAGGGACCTAATATGTTTTCTCTTTTGTTATATTTCTCTATTTTCTTACCGTAGAGTCATGGAATGAGAGTATTCATGATTTTTCTTTTTCGGGGTCTCCCAGACTGATAGAAGTGGGGAAGTTGTCTTCAAGGAAGAGACGTAGTCGAGCAAACTCAGCTAGAAACGCCAAGGATTAAACAGGTGCCGGATTAAATCTGTATCCGAAAGACACAGAACAGGATCCACATGGCGTCTCATTCGACACTCTAACACTAGATACCCATTGCCATCTCACCATGAATTGGTACCTTATTATATCGATCCAAAAAGACGAAATGCAAAGCTAATCTTCGCTGTGTTTGAACTCAAAGCGCAGGGAAACAAAAAAAAATACAATTCATTGTATCTTATGTTCTAATAATTGTGTCAATATATTCAAATCACACCAAGGCATTACTGGTATTTGTTTGAGCAAAGAAAAGAAGCTGTTGTATGTTAGTCGAAGCTGCATGCTATAACAGCTAAACCTCACTCAAATCACATATAATTGTCTGAAAAAAACCAAAACAAAGATGATGTAATTCTAGAGATAAAATACCCGACAACAAAACAAACAGTGTGGTCACGGTTGGAACATATTTGATAATATGTTTGATCGTTCAGAGCTAATCTAGATTTGTACAGTAACAATTACAACTGGTAGTTATTTAAGAGAAAGATAAGGTAAAAAAAACAAATAATTAACTCTAGCTATAAATGGCGGTGCCCCAGCATGGCCACAGCTCATGAGCTGAAAATAGATAAAATGAAAAATAATGATAACATAACTCGATCTCGGGATACTGAAGCCAAAAAATATCTATAAAAAATCTTTCTATTGCATATGGAAAAGTGAACGTTAAAAAAATTATTACACATATATATATGTGTGTGTGTGTGTGTGTTCTTTCATTCTTTTACGTGTTTCAGTCATTTGACTGCGATCATGCTGGAGCACCGCGTTGGAGGGATTTAGTCAAACAAAGACCCCCAGAGACTTATTTCCTAAGCCTAATCTCTTTTTCCCGAACCGCTAAGTTACGGTAACGTAAACACACCACGCCGGTTGTCAAACGTGGTGATGGGGAGACAAACACAAATACAAACACATACACACGTGGCTATATAGAGATATAGATGTATGCACCCCCACATATATATATATATATATATATATGCGCGCGCACACACACACACACACAAC
>NC_142937.1:57522785-57532785 GCF_046866305.1 Octopus bimaculoides | reverse complement strand
TGAAATACATACTACAGTGTTTAAAAAAATAGGACAGAGCAAAAATCCATGTGCTTAGATACTCAAAAACACTGGAAGATCACAGCAAAAACGCTTATCATCAGTGACATAGGATGACAAAAACTTTGGTGAAACAGTTCAAATCTGCCAAAACTAAAAACACTGTTTAATAAAACTGTCTATCAAAATGAAATTGATTGCCTTCTGTCTTCCTTAAGAAAATAATTTTTTTCTACTTGGTGCAAAGCCATTTAGTAATTATCGGCTTCAGTGTAATTTTAAAACAAAACATCGAAGAGCGACAAAATTCAGTACCGAAGCCGACACATTATTGTTTGAAAACTCTTTTATGATTATCATCCCCATCCTCCTCCTCCTCATCATCATCATCATCATCATATAATCATCATCATTGCTATACTTACTATTATTATTATTATTATTATTATTATTATTATTATTATTATTATTATTATTGAGTGAGAGAGCACACAAAGTGACACTGGGGTAAAATATACGAAGCCCATTATACCCATCATGACTACCCGTGTGATTAGGGTACACCAGGCACATGCATAACAACCATATGTACGCGACATGATCTCATATCAAGATGAACAGCACATGACCTCGCAGGTGGGGCCCAGTTAGAATTTTCTTCAGGTCGAGTAGCCCATCCCGCTCAAAAGGTCCCTGAATAAGGTTTGTTTAAGGATGTTGAGCAAAACACCCATGTTTCCATAGGTGAATTATTCAAACCCCAAAGAATTCCTCTCAACACATGGCTATGATGCTCCCCCACTACTTCTGCTCATGATCAGAGATGCACATATCGTCAGCCACCAAGGGACATGCTCAACTGGTTAAGGTCAAACAACTGACAAGCAAATCTGTGGTATTAAGCAGAATATTTGTTGTAGCCCATCTTTTTAAACCAAGACAAAGTCAATTAAGATCAGAAGCCATGAGAGCCACTGCCTGGTACTGCATCCGGGCACTATTATTATTATTATTATTATTATTATTATTATCATTATTATTATTATTATTATTATTATTATTATTATTATTAGAATTGCTAGCATGCTGGGAGAAATGCTTATCGCTATTTCGCCCGTCGCTACGCTCTGAGCTCAGATTCCGCCGAGGTCGACTTTGCCTTTCATCCGCTCGAGGTCGATAAATTAAGTACCAGTAAAACACTGCGGTTGATGTAATCGACTAGCCCCTCCCCAACAATTTCAGACCTTGTGTCTATAGTAGAAAAGATTATTATTATTATTATTATTATTATTATTATTATTATTATTGTTGTTGTTATTATTATTATTATGATTATTATTAGTATTATTATTATTATTATTATTATTAATATGTTCATCATCATCTTCATTATTATCATTAATGCAGCGAGTTGACACAGTCGTTAGCACGCCAAACAAAATGCGCTTAGCGGTATTTAATCCGTCTTCGTGTTCGGCGCTCAAATTCTACCGAGGTAGACTTTGACATTTCATCCTTTCGGAGAGTACCGGTTGAATACTGGAATCGATGTAATCGACTGCCCCGCTTCCCTACATTTCAGGCCTTGTGCCTATAAAAGAAAGGATTATTATTTTAAAATAGATTATGCTGAAAACCAGGTACAATCCCAACACATGTACATATGCACGAGCACTCATACACACACCCATACACAAACACAGGTACACTCGAATGTAAAATGCCGAAAGAAATAACGCAAAGCAACTTTGCCAATGTTCTAGCAATTTCGACTTGTGCTGGTACTTTATTCATCGACCTCAAAAAGATGGGATCAAGTTGACTTCAGCGGGACTTGAATTCCGTGCACAGAGGTGAGGGAAATACGTTTCTTTTTTTAAAACGGGGGCCACATTTTTCATTAACGAAACACTGAAACTTGGAACACTGGTAGAATGTGTCATATAAAACATCTTTTTCTCTTAGTCTTCTTTAAAAAAAAAAAGAAATCCATAAGTTATTCCATGTTAAAGTTGTCGTATTTCTGTAATTTCAACCAATCACTGACGTCCATTCAGCCGATATACATTAAGTGCCGACTACATAAACAAACGATTCTGAAACAATTAACCCTAACCCTAACCCTAACCCTAATGTTAGGGTTAGGGTTAGGGTTAGGGTTAAAGCAAATTTAAAATGAAAAAAGCAAATAAAACGACGGTATGGAGATTAAATACGCTTTACACCGCTTAATCAGCCAAAGGAGTAAATATAAACAACTGAATACTTGTCAGTGATTGGTTGAAATTATCGAAATAAGACAATTTTTTACATGAAATAAATTCGAATACAAAAATATTTTTCTGTTCTATAACACAAAATAGATAAGTATACGAAGTTTGAAAGTCTTTCCGTACCAAAAACACTACGTAAAACATTAATGAAAAAGGTGGCCCCCGTTTTAGAATAGATCCGGAAATACTACAGGCTAAATTAGTGCTCGGCTAGTTCGTCAGCCCCTTCACTCGCACCCATCTCTATCTCTCTCTCTCTCTCTCTCTCTCTCTCTCTCTCTCTCTCTCTCTCTCTCTCTCTCTCTCTCTCTCTCTCTCTTCTCTCTCTCTCTCTCTCTCTCTCTCTCTCTCTCTCTCTCTCTCTCTCTCTAGGTCCAGATTAGCCCTAATCTATTAAAATTATCATATATGTTACTCTGCCTGAAACCAACTTGTCTCTCTTACTTTCTGCATACACGCACACATACGTGACTGTATTCCAGGAGCCTGAAGGAATCGGACACCCGCTAGGCGCCTGCGAAACTTGAAGTAGCACAGAACCGAATCAGAATGTTTTAAATAACACATGCAGATAGATAGATAGATAGATAGATAGATAGATAGATAGATAGATAGATAGATAGATAGATAGATATGTATATAATTATCAATTTCACTCAGCTCCGTATGACTTAAATTTCGTGGGCACATGAGCGGACCTATCTCATCAGATAAAAGCTCCTTCCCAATCTTATTACAATATGCTACTGCTACCAAATGCTTTGGGTACTTTTTTTCGATTTTCCACTCATTCGTGTGTATGTGTGTGTGTGTGTGTGTGTGTGTGTGTGTGTGTGTGAGTGTGAGTGTGCGCGCGCGCGTGTGCTTAATACATATTATATCAACACCAGATAGGCTCGGGTTACCATAGATGATTGTACTGGATGTTTGAAGAATAAGTAAATCGAATTAAGAAACTGTTACAATAAATGAAAGGTTAAATTGCTGATATTTATGTTTATCTTTGCTGTATGTAGTCTTTGCATCTAATGTACTAAATGTATGTTTATTGAGGATTGTATCAGGTTATTTGACAATTTACAAAGCATTTTAATGTTTTACATCCTTTTATAATTTTGCAACGAGTATCACTGACGGCAAAGAAAGCCCATTAAAAAAATTCGTTCCACCATTCAGTGACGTTTAAATTGTCGGTGACGAAATCGAGGTAGACGACAATGTAATTGAGACAGAGGATAAATTTGAGGCTGACAATGATGAATTTGGGGTTGACATTGATGAGACTGCTTTTGTTGATGACTAATCAGCGGCTGGACCATGTCCACACACATATGTATGCATGTATAATTGTATATATGTATGTGTGTATGTGTATATATACACATACATATAGATAGATAGATAGATAGATAGATAGATAGATAGATAGATAGATAGATAGATAGATAGATAGATAGATAGATAGATACAAAGATAGATAGATAGATAGATACAAAGATAAATAGATAGATATACATATACGTATACATATATATAGATATCAATATAGATATAAGATATATATTTATATATGTGTGTGTAGAGAGAGGGAGAGAAAGAGAAAGAGATATATAGATAGAGAAAGAGGGGAAAGAGATAGATAGATAAATACATACATACATACATACATACATACATACATATATAAGCAACGAATATGAAAGTGAGTAATCAGTACTTTATTGATAGATAAATGATGACTTTGAATAGAATGGTCTTAGTTCTGGCTAATATTGACGTACCATCCATATATGTTAAGCTGTATACGAACGATATGTGAGCCGAGATTTTATATAGGAACAAATACATACATAGGTACATATATATGATATATATATATGTGTATACTTTATATATTTTTATTATATATATCATAAAATTTTATTATGCATACATCATACATACTTTTAATTGTTACATATGTTTCATTATAAGATAAGAGTTACACAATAAGTAGTATAGAATCGCCTATCCGTCATTATTCAAAGATTCAAAAATCTATATACATTGGATTAATGTGAAGATGTAGATGTGCTTCACAAAGACACAGCTTAAATTATAATCACTTATATTCACTATATAGGTACACAACCAGCCGAAATTGCAAAGATAATCTGGAACTCGACTGAGGAAAGAAAACTCCAAATGACTCATTCTTGTATCGTCTGTCTGAATGTTTTGTTGTCCCTTTTTTGTATCACCTAACTGTCTGGATGTTTTGGGTTCTTGTCCCATTTTTGTATTTTATATATATATATATATATATATATATATATATATATATAAACACTCTCCTCGAGTGGGCCATGTTGTCCGATTCCTGATTTGAATGATTTTGCCAGGCGGTGTCATTAAGCTAGACATGGCCTGGGCCAATACTGGCCGAAACTTATCAAAGTACATATTACACACACACACACACACACACACACACACACACACACACACACACACACACACACACACACGCACATATAATATATCTTTTGTCTTTTACTTGTTTGAGAAATAAGAGTGCAGACATGCTGAGGTAAGCCTTAAAGAATTTTTAGTTGAATGTGTCAACCCCAGTACTTATATTTTAAAAGTCTGGTACCTATTCTATCGGTCTCTTTTGCCGGACCGCTAAATAAAGGGGACGTAAACACACCAGCATCGGTTATCAGTCAATGATGGGAAGGGAACAAACACAAACACAACACACAACGCGCATGCGCGCAGACACACACACACACATATACGCCCTCTGACTACACACATGCCTGACCACATGCACGCAAACACACATATATAGAGAGAAAGAGAGATACATATGTGTGCGTGTGCGTGCATCTGTGTGTGTACGTGTGTGTGTTCACGTGCGAGCGCGCGCGTGTGTGTGTGTGTGTGTGTGTGTTGTAAGTATATGCTTTAGGTTCTAGTGGTAGATTGACAGAAATTTATCTGAACAAGATATAAGTCAAAAGCCAGTGATTTGTGCTATTTACGACCTACTTAAATTGATGTGGTTCTCTGTGTTTTTCTCACAAAATAAATCAATGCACGCCAAATTACTGTTTTACTATCGTCTTCGTATCAAGCTTTTGAATAGTTGATCATCGCTGAACGAACACTTAAGGAAATCCGTTCAGCTGAAAATACAAAAATACTCTGAAAAAAATATTAGCAATCATTGGTAATTTTTCCATCAACTTTGAGATTGACCGTATCTGTAAAGGAGACAAGATTGCTTAGTCATGTTGTTTTTCTAGTTGTTGTTAGTGGTCGTGGTGGTGGTCGTCGTCGTGGTTGTAGCAGTTGCAATGTTGTTTAGCAGCAAGTCAATCTCGACCGAGAAAAAACTACGATCAAAGGCTCTCCAACCATGACTATCCCGTTTCATTTGACATAAGTATGACTCCCCACGCCCCATATATATTTTTAATTTGCTTATGACCGCTGGAGCTTGATTTGAAGGACATTTTGCTGCTTTTTTTTTGGATGAGTGAGCTACCATCATGTAGTGACTACCTTAAGGTCGATTTAGTTGTTAATTTCAGCAGGTCGAATGCTCTTGTAAAGACACCTCTTCGTTGTTAATCTCGTTGTTTTTAATCCCTTGACAACGCTAAATGAGCAGATTTATGATCAGAGACTTTCCATCCGTGACTGTGCGGTCTTCTCCCTACGTACAATGAACCCAGGACGACATTAACTAACGTGAATCCTTTTGAAGATGGTTGTGATGTGATTGCTGGATGATTTGGTTGCTACTTCTTGCGGGTCGAGCAACCGAATAGAGGCTCCCTCGTAACCTCACGAAGCGAGTTCAAATATTCCGAGTGTCATATGACATCACATAAACATTATCTGCTATATAACCAACTGAAAAATCTTCTAAAATATCAAGATATCAAAAATGTCAAATGGCCGAGTTGATAGCGTATTGTAAAACGAGTACGACATACTGGAAATAGCAGCCAAATCTCCTGCAAGTCATACCTTCCCTTGATAATGTAATTCTAGAAAAACAAATAGTAACCAATGGGATTGCCACGGATGGAAAACTTTTGGTTATAGGTTTACTTTAACTTTATTGTGGTGAACCTCCGGCTAAACGAAAGCAAGATCTGCCATAGGTTTCGGCAAGCTAGTTCGCGAAGCGCGCCGCATGCAACATAGTTAATTATCAGGCGAACTGCACGACTAAAAAAAATTAAAAGTAATTTTTCGTTAAGTGTACCATTGAGAAAGTCTCACGGGCCGCATGCAACCAGCAGGTTGGGGCTTGCCCATGAGTGATCTACAACAAAATCAACAGCGTCGGTGATTTTGAAATATGTGTCTCGCATCTTGTCACCTCTGTAGCATTGCGTCCATGACAAAGACATCTACACCTAGGCAGCTCAGTCCACAAGATGAAATGGTAAATATCAGTTGAAGTGCAAAATCAATCGATGTTTCGGAAGCGGATTGTGCTAATTTTACGTTTTCTTCGAGTCACTAATTAACAATCGGTTGACATTTTTAGTAACGAAAATCAAAGCAGCCTTGTCCACGTAACTGCTAGTTGGTACCACAAGATGGAATGGTAAATATCAGTTGAACTGCAAAATCAACCGACGTTTCGTAAGCGGATTGTGCTGCGTTTATATATTTTTTCGAGTCACTAATTAACATTCGGTTAACATCTTCAATAATGAAAATCAAAGCAGCCCAGTCCACCTAACTGCCAGTTGGTACTACAAGGTGGAATGGTAAATACCAGTTCAACTGCAAAATCACTCGATGTTTCGTAAGCGGACTGTGCTAAGTTTGTGTTTTTCTTCGAGTCACTAATTAACAATCGGTTGACATCTTTAGTAATGAAAACAGTTGAAATAACTACCTGTACCTCTTACTTGTCTCAGTCATTTGACGGGAGTCATACAGGGGTACGGGTACGACCTTGAAGGGTTTAGTGGAATAAATGAACCCCCAGTACTGGTGTTTATTATGTCGGCTACTTTTTCCGAAAAAGTAATCGTAACCACAAATGTGCAGGAACGTAAACAAACTAACACTGCCTAGCAAACAGTAGAGGGAACATACGCAAACACAAAGACGCATACACACAAATACATATGACAAATATGTGTGTATGTGCTTAGATGTATGTATGTATGTATGTATGTATATATGTATGTATGTATGTATGTAGGCATGTATGTATGTGATTCCTTTATTGCCCACAAGGGGCTAAACATGGAGGGGACAAACAAGGACAGACAAAGGGATTAAGTCGATGACATCGACCCCAGAGAGTAACTGGTACTTAATTTATCGACCCTGAAAGGATGAAAGGCATAGTCGACCACGACGGAATTTGAACTCAGAACGTAACGGCAGACAAAATACCGTTAAGCATTTCGCCCGGTGTGCTATCATTTCTGCCAGCTTGCAGAAACATACATGTATGTATGTATGTATGTATGTATGTATGTATGTCGGGCTTCTGCACAGTTTTCGTCCACTGAATTCACTCTCAAAGAATTAGTCGGACTAAGGTACCATGCAGTGTGATCAAACCCAAAACCATGAAGTTGTAAAGCAAGTTTCTTAGCCACATAGTTATGTCGGTGCCAAAGATTTCACCTCTTCTTCGTATTTTTGACTGGAAGTGAATTCGGTGCTGTATAATTTCATATATAAATCAATAACATTGGTTAACGTCAATTAACATATTCGGTAATGAAGACAGTCGAAATAACTACCGAGCGTATCTTCCGTCATAAATGTCAACGAAGCATGTACAGTAAACATGTAGTGTAAACATTCAAACATTGTCACTATCTTTCCTGATATTTTTCTAATGGAAGTTTTAATCCACCAAAGTCATCTTCATATATAAGTCGATCTACCTTTTTCCGCAGGAAATTTTGGTCTGTTAAATTCCACCTGCATTCCGGAAAGTACGATATATTGATTATTAATTGGTGTATCTTTAAAAAAGAGAAATCGTAAAATGACATGTGTGCGTGTTCTAGAGCGTCAGGTCTGAAGTACTTAAGGTGTGATTTCAGAAATATTCCCCAACATTTTCGGACAATACTTTGTATGTTGACTTAACTATAAATGTATGTATTTAAAAATGGAAAAGGTCATCTACATATAGCAATGGAAGGAAAGGTCAGTATTCATTCACAAGGTTGCAAAAGGAACGAAAATTTTGAAAGACAAAATATAAATAATGAATGGAAATCGAACCGGTGAGTGTGTTAGATAATTAGACATTAAGACATTATGACTCTCCCCAGACACAACACAAATGAAATATATTAGATAGATCAGGTAGGTAGATAGATAGGCAAACAAGCAAGCAGGTTGGCAAACAGGCAAATAGATAGGTAGATAGATAGATAGATAGATAGATAGATAGATAGATAGATAGATAGATAGATAGATAGATAGATAGATAGACAGACAGATAGATAGATAGATAGATAGATAGATAGATAGATAGATAGATAGATAGATAGATAGATAGATAAATAGAAAGGCGCACGGACAGACAGATAAAATGAGATACACGCAAATATACATAAACGTATGTATGTATACTATACTTATAGTACCACAGAATGCATTTATAGAGTTTTAGCCGACACAGTACAGACAGACGTAAGCACGTTTAGAATATGTTCATGGTCAGACAGAGAGGAATCAGTCGGACTAATTTCAGCCCTGTCTACTTTCTTCGATTGTCCAAAGAAACACTGCCTGTAAGCCAATTAATTACAAAGGGTCTAAGTATATCGGAGAGATTGATTTGCTTATCGTTCTTCACCAATAGCTTAATTTTAAAAGTATTGAGAAATCAGAACAGCGTTTTCAGTATTCCGCCTTAATACTACACGGTACTACAAACTGTATCGCTCAAATGTGGTTATGCTCTTCGTAATATAGTGTATGTAATCAATGTTTCCGTTAACAGTTAAGTAGACGGCACAGTTGCTGATGAAGACTCAACATAGGATAGAAACTATTCTGGATGGTGTTACTTCTGTCCATGAGCATATTGTGTATATAAAACAAGATACTTACATTAGGATGTACATAGAGTGTTTACCAAAACCAATAGATATATTACTGCCATGCAATACAGTATTGAAACACAACACCAATAATTTTTTACATTTATATATGCATTTATGTCTCAGTGCGTGTGCACATGTGTGTGTACGAATGTGTGTGTGTATGTAACGTGTTCCGAGAGTTTCATGTATACCACTTATCACTCATACACAACTACAGCATACATACACACACACACACACTCATACACGAGCATATATATGTAGTTAGATAAAGAGAGAGAGAGATGTATAAATATATGTGCATGTATATATATATATGTATATATATATATATATATGCGCTGTTGTTGTTATTGTGTGTGTGTGCGTGTGTGTGTGTGTGTGTGTGTGTGTGTGTGTGTGTGTGTGTGTGTGTGTGTGTGTGTAGCCTAACGGCCCTTAATGTTTTCTTCGACGATTGTTTACTTCGTACGTCCACTCTGTTGATGTTTACCCATTCGAAACCGTAACTCACCACAAATTTTATATTTTTAAAATTTCTGGATACTGCTGTCTTATGAAGTTTCCCTATCCTGTCGTTAAAAGCACGAAATAGTGAGCAGTGACACAGTCGACAATTGACGAGCGAGT
>NC_142937.1:57502785-57517785 GCF_046866305.1 Octopus bimaculoides | reverse complement strand
TATTCAACCCCTTTAATTCCTGATATTATCTGGTTTGTTGACGTAAATCCTTTCTTCCACAAGAAAAAATCCAGGCTAGTCAAGTCTGGGGAACGTGAAGGCTTTTCAGAGAAGACCTCACACATGGTTCCAGCAAGATGGGAAAACACCTCATACCGCAAGAGAAACAATGCTTTTGGTATGGTAGTGGTTTGGAGAGAGAATAATCTCACGCTACGACAATGTCAACTGGCCTTCATGTTCTCCATACATGACTTGTGCGAATTTTTCTGCTGCAACTGAAGGAGAATATCAATAGAGAAATCAGTGGTGTCTGTAACTCTTGAGGGTGTTATGGTGCAAGTTTTGGAAAGAGCACGGGCGCGAGAAACCGAAAATGGCTGCCATTTAAGCGATGTCATTTAAAGTATGCGATGTAGTGGTGTTGCAATATTTGACCTGTGCATATTAATTTCCATCATGTTCTTTATATCAAAGTTTCATGCATTTCTTTGTAAAGGTAAGGAAGTTTTTAAAAACTGAAACACATCAGTGCCTTTTGGGACACACTGTATATATATATATATATATATATATATATATATATATATATATATATATATATATATATATATATATATATAAACATAATTAATAAATGTATAGGAACTTTTAAATAAGTTCTCCACCGATAATGGTGCTTACATACCGAAGGGCTTGGTAAAAATTATTAATTGTTGATTTATTAATAAATTAATAAATTGATAAACCTTTACGCTTTTAATTTGTAATAATTATATATATACATATACTAGCAGAAATACCCGGCTTTGCCCGGGTTAAAGAAAATAATGAAATCTAAAAACGCCGTCTAGACTACGCAACCCTCAACTGTTAGTAGCTACGATACCATATTTCTACATTAATAACTCTCCAATCCATGCCAGCATGGAACATAGACATTAAGTGGAATGCCAGTTTCTCATCTAGGAGGGCCTTGAAATCAATGTTACCAACTGGGGACTATGTGTGTCGTAGTGATAATAAAAAGACCCAAGGAGGTCTGCAACGAAATAATTTTACTCAACACTTTGCAAGTGAATCAGTGGAGGCAAAGATGTGTCGCATTTACTTGACAATTTATGCACCACATTTGCAGAAATCACAATGAAAGTATATCTGAAAGGGTAGTCTTACACTGTTGTACCGTTGAATTACAAATAATGCTCATCTGTTATGTTCGGGTTAAAATTTCATCAACATCAAAAATATATGAATTTTCATGGGAGTTATGGCCGTTATACATAGAATATAATTTCCAAATTTCATAAAGATCCTTTCAGTACTTTTGACGTAGTTTTGGATAAGAAAACAAATGACTAATGTGTGTGTTTGTGTGTGATGGGTGTATATATGTATAGATATCTGTATGCATGTGTATATATATGTATATATGTGTACATATTACATGTACATCTATATATATATATATATACATCTACACATGTGTATACATATACATGTATGCATATAGATCTATATCTATATATATATATATCTATGCATATACGTGTAGATATACATGTATATGTATACATATACATCTCTCTTTCTCTCTTTCTCTCTCTCTGAAAGTATGTCATTACAGTATCGAAATGTGATTGTTTCAGTTAGTGGAATAACGTGTACATATACATCTATATGTATACATATACATCTCTCTCTCTCTCTCTCTCTCTCTCTCTCTCTCTCTCTCTTTCTCTCTTTCTCTCTTTCTCTCTCTTTCTCTGAAAGTATCTGTCATTACAGTATCGAAATGTGATTGTTTCAGTTAGTGGAATAGTTTTATTTTTAAAGTGAAAGTATTTGACATGAGTGTTTTTGTTTCACTTTTGACACGTAATACTTAAATAGTGGAGGAGGTATTATGTTGCCGTGGGCTCGAACTCTGCAAGAAGTTAAAATTTTTTTTTTGACTAAAACACAACTGGAACCCTAAGTAAGGCATCTGTAAAATTTGAATGAAATTGGTTGCGTAGTTCTCGAGTTTTAGGGATTCACACAGACAGACAGACAGACAGACAGACAGACAGACAGACAGACAGACATTCTCATTTATATATATATATATATATATATATATATATATACATACATACATATATATATATATATATATATATATATATATATATACATACATACATATCTACATACATACATACATACATACATACATACATACATACATACATACATACATATATACGTAAGTACGTACACACACGCATATGTGTATATGTATACGAGGTGTTTCGAAAGGCCTGGTTGGAGGCCCAATCTTCTGAGTTCTTTTATAGGGCTTAGAAAACTCAAGGACCGCTGCAATAAGCGTGAGAATCTGAGAAGGGAATATGTTGAATAAAACCATAATTAACTGATTCTCCTGTATTTTCTTTTTACTGAAAGTCAGAAACTTTTCAGCACCACCTTTTATGTATATGTATATATATATATATATTCATATATATGCGTATACACACATTTGTGTGTGCATGTGTGCTTGTGTGTGTGTGTGTGTGTGTGTGTGTGTGTGTGTGTGTGTGTGTGTGTGTGTGTGTGTGTGTGTTTTAAACTAATTTTGTTATTTGTTTTTTTGCATCTAACGATAAAAAGCGAACTGGGCACCGTGAAACACATTTAGCAACCTATTTAATGCGCCACATATAAAACAAAAATGCGTTGGAAATTGCTGAACTAGGATAGTAATGCCCAATGTAGATTTTGTCTATAGCGTGTTTCATAAAACCAAGGAAGTTATATTTTGTTTTGCATAAGACAATATAAATACTATAAAGTAAATTTGCATGCATCTCGTCGTTCATTTCGTAATTGAATACATTTATGTCCCACTGTATTGCATAATGCGAGAGCTCCATGAATTTTTCCTCACGAATTTCTGAACTTCATTCTGAAAGAGACTGTGTGAACTTGAAGAGACTGTGTGAACTTGAAGAGACTGTGTGAACTTGAAGAGACTGTGTGAACTTGAAGAGACTGTGTGAACTTGAAGATAAGTGTGAATATATATTGACTGAGCCTGTATGTTGATGAAATAAATCGGTTAATATCAAAATATATCAGACGTACGTTATTTAATTCCTAAAACCTGATGTGATGTTTGAGCTCTTTGCGTTTTGTACTCACATTAACATCCCATTGATGGCTATACTATTGCTCCGCACACATTGAGAGAAGGCGTCGAACAATTTTGCCGTTGTGCTATGGAATCCGAAGGTTTGGACACTAAGCACTATACAGATCGAACTTGCGACTCTAATCAAACACACTAATGGTTTTAGAAAACTTGGAATTATCTTCTACCAGGACAAAACACTAACTACCAGAATACTCCGTAGTTCAGAAGTTGAAGCTTATTGAATAGTAATTCTTTGCAAAATCAGGCGGATGACTTACATTTTAGTAATGTATTCTGGGATAGTTTGTGTAGAAGTGTTCCGTGTGTAGGAGCAGTATTCTATTTGGGGTCTAACTCACTAGCATCCTTGACAACATGGCAACTTTCAATACTTAACCTCAGTGATTTGTTTGTTAAAATAGATAAAATAGCTTAATGGACGAGACAAGACTGCGACATGACACAAACTTCATTCTTACATTCATATTTTGTAACAGAACTTTCATATAAATATCAATAAATATTTGTATACGAGTTGAAAGTAAGAAATAATATTGAAATACGCCGTTTGAACTAAAAAGAAAACTTTATATGAAAGTGAGCGCTAGCATATTTGATGTGATAAGCCATCAGGGGGAGACAAACCCTATATTTTGATGAATTAAAATTAAATAACGATGCAGTGTAGCTTTGAGTGAATTAGATCGTTACCAATGTATTCACAACTCCGGGCATTTTACGTTTTGTTTTTCTTTTTCTTTTTCAGACCTTATCAGGAACGCGTGGTCTAACAACCATATCTGTGAAATATTAGAACAACGACAGAGATATAGGATATTTGTGAATGAATCCAGAATGCGTGTAACTTTAAAGAGTAACTGGAATTTTTTTCCAGGGATGCTAGCTGCATTAAATCTTTATAGCTAAGCTAGTGCTAGCATGCATGCTTCATGTAAGTAAAAGAAGAAATTTTAAGGAATTAAAAATTACTTAGTGATGACGTCACTTCATCTTAATCTTAAAATGACACAAAAAGCTCAGGTATTTATTCATTTTATTTTACTGTATGTTCTGTATTTTATTATTTCTTTGTGTTACTATTATCGTTTTTTTTTTCTCTCTCTTCAACTTCTTTGTGTCCCTGACCCCTGCATGCGTGCGTAAAACATGAACAGCGTTGAGCCCCGTTGGTCATGTTAGTGTGTATGTGTGTTTGGAAGGGGCGTTAAGGTTTAGTAGTAGTGGACAGACGGTATGCTGGTCCGGTTATGTCTGGTCTGGTCTGGTCAGGAGTGGAATGGAGTGGAGTGGATTGAACTGGAGTGGACTGGACAATCCAGCGGCTACGTAAGATATGACGACGATACAAGCGGAATAGCTGAAATAGTTGGAAGTTCTTTTGGTGGCTAGCTTGGCGTGGCGTGAGATGGCTGGTCAGTCATTACAGACAGACAAAGACAGAGAGGCAGAGAAAAAGAGAGGGTGAGAAAGAGAGAGAGAGAGAGAGAGAGTGAGGGAGAGAGGTGGCTGCAATGGAGAAATTTATTGATAAAATGAAATAGAAGAAAGTTGGGGTCAGAAAGAGACAGAGAACGAACGAGAAACAGAGAGAGAGAGAGAGAGAGAAACACAGAGAGAGAGAGAGAGAGAGAGAGAGAGAGAAAGAAAGAAAGAAAGAAAGAAAGAAAGAAAGAAAGAAAGAAAGAAAGAAAAAGTAAGAAAGGTGGAAGTGCAGTGGGGTGGGGTGGAATTTATTGATAAAATGAAACGGAAGGAAAAGAGAGAGAATGAGAGTATGAGAGAAAGATTGATAGAGAAATAAAGAAAGTTTATGAAGGAGATGTAAGAGGGTAAAGATGATAATGATAGAGAGTTGTACATGAATGAGTAAATAGTTTGAGAGAAAGAGAGAGAGAGAGGGGGGGAAAGAGAGAACGAAAGAGAGGAAGGTATAGACAGACAGAAACAGAGGGAAAAATCGTAGAAATATAGACAGGAAGACATAGGTGCGAAATAGAATTATATATACATACATACATATATATATATATATATATATACATACATACATATTCATATATATATAGAGAGAGAGAGAGAACGAGAGAGGGAGAGAGAGAACGAGAGAGGGAGAGAGAGAGAACGAGAGAGGGAGAGAGAGAGAACGAGAGAGGGAGAGAGAGAACGAGAGAGGGAGAGAGAGAGAACGAGAGAGGGAGAGAGAGAACGAGAGAGGGAGAGAGAGAACGAGAGAGGGAGAGAGAGAACGAGAGAGGGAGAGAGAGAGAACGAGAGAGGGAGAGAGAGAGAACGAGAGCGGGAGAGAGAGAGAACGAGAGAGGGAGAGAGAGAGAACGAGAGAGGGAGAGAGAGAACGAGAGAGGGAGAGAGAGAGAACGAGAGAGGGAGAGAGAGAGAACGAGAGAGGGAGAGAGAGAGAACGAGAGAGGGAGAGAGAGAGGGGGCAGACAGACAGAGAAACAGAGAGATAAGGTCGACAGAGAGAGGGGGTATGAGAGGGAAAGAAATAGAGACAGAGAAATGAAGAGACAGAGGTGACGGAGAGAGTAAAAGAGGATGGATGAATGGATGGATGGATGGATGGATGGATGGATGGGAGAGAGGTGCAAGTAGCATAAGGAAACTGAGTTTTACATAAATGTGTATATAGTTTAAGAGAGGGAAAGTGACAGGGGAACAGGATGGGGGGGGGCAGTGGTCAATTTATAGATAAAATGAAACGGAAGGAAGATGAGAGGGAGAAGGGAAGGAGGAGAAAGAGAGAGAAATAGTTAGAGGGGAAGGAGAGATATGATGAAAGGGAGGTAGCAAGAAAGAGAGGAGGGAGGTTAAGGAGCAATACAAGGATGTGTGTAGAGTATGAGAGAAAAAGGGAGACTGAGAGGGGGGAAGGTCAGGGGGAGCAGAGTGGTGTGGTGGTTAATGGGAATGAGTAAGGATGAATGCGCCTTGCCAGTTCTGATAGCGTGGAAAAATCTAGACAGGAACGGTCAAGCAAAAGAAAGCTGTCTATCAATTGAAGTCAAATCTGTCGTAATCTTTTATACCGCGCCAGCCTACTGTCCTAGCGTGGACATACACCGGGAAAGAGAGAGAGAGAGAGGGAGAGAGAGAGAGAGGGGGGAGATGGTCTTACACACGTATATATTGATATACTAAGATTGAGTTACTCCCATCGAGAACTTACCCTACATATTTACTTTAACTTTACTCACTTTCCCACTTAATTATATATATATATATATATATATATATATATATATATATATATATATATATATGAGATAGGTAGCGACAATACACAGACAGACAGACAGACAGACAGACAGATAGATAGATAGATAGATAGATAGATAGATAGATAGATAGATAGATAGATAGATAGACAGATAGACAACGTGTAAAAACACATCCTGAGAGAAAAGAACAATATAACACAAGCTATTGTTTTAACCCTAAAAATTTTCATTGAATATATATAATTTAAGTCTTTCAAAACCTTTATTTTATTGTGTCAAACGATTTACTGCTAATAATTCAGTTTGAAATGATTCTGTCAGGTTGACACTCTGTTATTTTAAGTTAAGATTCACTCGGCAGCAAAACACTTTCATAAGCCTTCAAAGATCCTTGTACTCAAGTGCATTTTAAGAAATTATATCCAACACTATGAGGTTATTTGGGAAATGCTAGAATATCCTTCATGTTATAAATAGGACCACCATAGCTGTAACCATTGTGTTTCTGAGAAAACTAATATCTTGTTCTACTAGACTACCTTAAAGACTCCTTTTCAGTTAATACTATTGTCTGCCATAACTGAAATATTTTTATGTATTGACGTGTACATATGTATATATATATATATATATATATATATATATAGGTGAGTGAAAAAACAACAGAAAGCTTGTGTTATATGGTTAAAGTATATATTTGAATCGTTATGTTAGAAAAATGTTATAAAACTTTGAGTATAGAAAAATTGTATTTGGAGAAATAACTGGTTTCGTATTTTCCTTTCAAATTTCTCTACCTGTATCATAACATGTCTTCGCTCCTTACCGGGGCGAAAACATGTTACGATATATTACAAATATATTCAGATTTCGGTTCTATTTTACGGCTAGGCGTTCAACCGAATATACTGGCATTGATGTAACGAATATTTTAAAATTTCGTGTTCGGGAATCTAGCTGATGATAACTAACCGAATTTACAACAGGCATATTAGGAAACAGGTGTACTAGATTATCATCAGAACTAGATTATCCAACAGGCGTAGTAGGTAACATGAAAACTAGATTATCCACTCTAGGTTGTTCATTTATCCGGTGTTCTTATTAGAGGGGAGACGAAAAGATTTTATATTCGTTGCCCGCACATACCTTTGCAAGTTTATTTTCAGTGAAACTTTACATAGTGTCGTACTGTTATCGACATCCGTTTCCAGAAAACATTTCTATATTTATATGTCTGTGTGTGTGTGCTTAGCACCCACGTGTGTACATAAACAAACTTACATTTGTTTTTTAGAAGCGTCGAATGTGTATCATACGATACAGACAAGGAAGTGATATTTCCAACGCAGTATCGCCGTGAAAACAGCAGAAAAATTGGGTATTATTAAACTTGCAAGACGGAAAAAGTTGTCAACAGAAAGCCTAACGGCTTTTTCCGCCTTGTAAGGGTAATAATACCTAATTTTTCTGCTGATTTTACGGCAATAATGCGTTCGAAATATCACTTTCTTGTATGTATGTACGTACGTACATATGTATGTATGTATATATGCGTGTGCGAGTATTTGTGTGTTGGGGAGGGGGGGGGGGGGCGTGTTAATTTTTATGTTCAGTTATATTAAAAACAATCTTACATTAATCTGAGAGATTACTCCATACTTTTGTAGAGTACAAATATATTATTCTTCAACAACATTATTGACAATGACTTCGAAGTTTCGGTAGACCGACGATGGCTTAACTGGTCTAAGCTTCAGTCAATGTTAATAATATTCATGTTAGGAATAATGTGTGTGTGTGTGTGTGTGTGTGTGTGTGTGTGTGTGTGTGTGTGTCCTGTCCTTGTATCAGAGTCGTACGGCCTTTATTTTGTCTGTATATTTATATTCGTATCCACTACGTGTGACGTTTGTTTTCGTCCCTCTCCTCAACGTTCGTCCACTATTCCCGGCACCTTTTCGCTGTTGACGTCACCAAAAGTGGACAACGTTTATTGCTGAAGACATGAAATTGCAATGATCTTTTAGGACGATAACTGATTGGGCATGATCATGTTCATGTCTTGTGTGTGAATTTTCCGTTGGTTCCTTTGTCGTGCATCCATTTAATCTTTGAAACTTAGATAGATAGATAGATAGATAGATAGATAGATAGATAGATAGATAGACAGGCAGACAAACAGACAGACAGACAGACAGAAAGACAGGCAGAGATATCGGCTGAAGTAGTGCCGTGCAAACTTCAATACGACACCATAACGAATTTACCAGTTCAGGTAGCAAGACAACAATTTGAATTGGCACTTTCATTACATTTACATATTCAATGTAGCATAAAAAACTAAATTTTCTGAAACCACCAACGTTATGTTGTGATAATTTTATAAATGGTTTCAATTGAGTGAAAGTCCTCCATTAGAGAGACCGAGCTTTCATTTTTTTATTGCCTGTTTCTTAGCTTTGTTTTTTTAATACGAAACATAGACACAAATGACATGCACACATACATATATACATATACGCATGCATACATACATGCATACAACATACATGCATGCATGCATGCATACATAACTACAAACATGCATCTATGCATGCATGCATACACATACATACATACATATATACATACATACATGCATGCATACATACATACACACAATGATTCGTAAACACGATCCAATGCATACAATCTGGAGCGTACATATCATACACAAACACACACACCACACACATACACACACATACACACACATATATACGAAACTAATAAGATTAGGCAAATTAATTAAGGGAATTGTACGTAATTATAATCGTCCCATTTATTTTTCATTCTATTGCAGGTCCTGGGCCTGAGGTTTTCAGTGAGATAGTTAATAGATTGCATCGATCCCAGTGCTCAGTTGGTGCTTCTTATATCGACCACGAAAGACTGCGAGGCCAAGTCGACTTCAGCGTAGTTTGAACTCACATATTTAAAAGCCGAAAGAAATGGCACTAAACATTTGTCCGGAGTGGTAACGATTCTAACAGCTCGATGCCTTTATTATTTATTTATTTTAGTAAATGCACAAGGCCTGAAATTTGCGAGAAGCGTTAGTTGATTATCGATCCCAGTACTTGATTGGTACTTTATTCTATCGGCCCCGAAAGAATAAAAGGCAAAGTTGGCCTCGGTGGGATTTGAACTGAGAAAGTAAAGAATCAGGAGAAATATCGCAAAGTATTCTTTATTCTGACACACAATTATACACCGAGCTCACCGTCATTTTACCACTAGAATCCTTACGTGAGTTTCTTAACCACACAGCCATTCCCGTGCCTAGAGATAGATAGATAGATAGATAGATAGATAGATAGATAGATAGATAGATAGATAGATAGATAGAGAGAAAGAGAGAGAGAGAGAGAGACTGACAGACAAGCATATACTTACATACATACATATACGTATGTGTGTGTGTGTGTTTGTGTGTGTGTGTGTGTGTGTGTGTGTGTGTGTGTGTGTGTCTGTGTGTGTTCGTATGTGTGTATGTGTATGTTATGTATATGTATTGATAAATGCAAGGGTAAAGTTTCACACAAATCAAAAGTTATTGAGAAAAAAATCAATATAAAGTATACAGATCTCAATGCACGGAGATGTATTAAAATGAATCCTTCTCTATAGAAAGTATATTTTCACTGATTTCTGCTGTCGTTTTCAATCTTAAAATTCTGATTTTATTCTGATCTTATCTAATTCAATTCGTCGCATTTCACTTGACTGGCTTCGGGCTGAGTACTCACACGTTATCAAGTGAGTGGCTTTGAGAGCAGTTTCCCATTCTTTTATACCCATATTGTATTTTTAGAATTCCCTTGATAAAGTGTAACATTTAGATTCAAATAGGCACAAGGTGTGTGTGAGTATGTGTGTGTGAGTGTTTGTGTGTATGTGTTTGTGTGTGTGTGTGTTGTATTTGTAAACAGGTAGTGGGTGTGGGAATAAATGGAAAGGGTTATCTGTAAATGGATACAATATCGAGCGAAGTTCGAATATGGATAAAAGGGATATGAGAAGAGGGAGAAGTGTTCAAAAAAGGTTTTTAAACTTGTTTCTCTCAAGTTTTTATAATAATGCGCGTTCTGTGGAATTTGTGTATGTATTTGTCAGTTTGTGTGTGTGTGTGTGTGTGTGTGTGTGTGTGTGTGTGTGTAATTCCACAAATAGTCAAATTCAAAGGAATACCGATGGAGTTCAAAGATGTTCATGCGTTATAGAATACTGTGAAGTTTTCTTTCTACCAGAATTAATTATAAATTTAGGCCTGATTTTCTTTGGTGATTTCTTGTTCCGTAATTGAATCGGAGCATCAATTGAAGGAATATTTTAAAATTTGAAAGATTCAGCTCTGTACATACTGTATATCCACTTAAATTCCGTTGTCTAGTGTTTTTATCACCGATTTGTTGGCAGTGTATGATCATTCTCATACCAAATGATATTCTGGTCTATCCGATATAGTTTTCCAGACATCCGCGACATACTAAATTGATGGTTCTCAGAGTTGTAAGCAAAGTTTTCTTCTATTTCGAAAGTTTGTCCATTTTCAATTAGAATTCCGATGCTGCATTTATGTATACACAGCTGCCACAACTTTTCATCTGCGTTTTGTAACCATGGGCCTAGAAATTTGCATATATAAATTTCTCCTGTCAGTATGGTTTTCAATGTTTTGGGCTATTTTTGCTTTTGGAGACTTGCTGATATCCTAGAATGTTTTTTTTTTTTTTTATCTTCATATAGGCGTAGGAGTGGTTTTGTGGTAAGTAGCTTGCTTACGAACCGCATGGTTCCGGGTTCAGTCCCACTGCATGGCACCTTGGGCAAGTGTCTTCTACTATAGCCTCGGGCCGACAAAAGCCTTGTGAGTGGATTTGGTAGACGGAAACTGAATGAAGCTTGTCGTATATATGTATGTGTATATATATATATATATATGTATGTGTATGTATATGTTTGTGTGTCTGTGTTTGTCCCCCCAACATCGCTTGACAACCGATGCTAATGTGTTTACGTCCCCGTAACTTAGCGGTTCGACAAAAGAGTCCGATAGAATAAGTACTAGGCTTACAAAGAATAAGTCCTGGGGTCGATTTTCTCGACTAAAGGCGGTGTTCCAGCATGGCCACAGTCAAATGACTAAAACAAGTAAATGAGTAAAAGAGTATAGAAAAAAAGAGGTTTTGTAAAGCTCAAATATTTTGACATTTCTGGGGTTAAATGTGAAGACAAAAAACAAATTTCTTTTCTTCTTTAATTTTTTTTTTTTTTTGTTGTTCTCTTTCGATATTGAGCATTAATGAATTTTGCCACATCGATTCCGTTAGTAATTTAACTAAGAGGCAAATCTCTTTGTACAACTACATTTTTCTGTTTGTCAAGTCTTTTGTCGGATACGATACTACTGTACGTATTCTTTTTGCTAGGCTGAATTGAATGTACTTTTTTGGCATGTTTACAATGACCCAATATGAAATGAAGGTTCTGTTTGGAATACATGGGTTTATAACAAATATTGCTTTTTAATTTTTCATTTATTTGCGTGATTAAGATATCCATAAAAGGCAGTTCATCCTGGCTAAACCTCCTAGGGAATTGAATATCCTTATTTATATCGATAATCGATTGTTAAATTCTGCGATTTTGTCAAGGTTTTTTCTACCATGGGATAAAACACAGATTCAAATATCTCTTCTAGGTGTGATTTTATTACTTAATTTTTTTTTTAAATAATATGTGTAGAATGCGCTTAGAAATTTAGTAGCGATTGATTATAAAACATCTTTTCAACGTATCTCATTTACAAATAGGTATATGAGTGGGTTACCTTCTTGTCTATTTCATTATTTGATATTTGTCGATATGCTGATCCATCGAACATAAAATAGTTTTGTAAATAATAATATTTCATAAGCTTAACGCTTATAAGCGATCACCGTGTATTGATGCCGTGTATAGAAACATTTTTTCCGTCGAGGGCTTATATGTCGCAATATCAGACTAGTTTCTTTAATCAATACACGGTGATCGCTTATAAGCTTTAAACTTATAAAATATTTATTATTATTTACAGAATTGTTCACTCGTCACCGCTTCTCAAATCATCGCAGAAAGCACACATGCTTGTTTGTTTAAAAACCAACACTCTTTTACTCTTTTACTCTTTTACTTGTTTCAGTCATTTGACTGCGGCCATGCTGGAGCACCGCCTTTAGTCGAACAAATCGACCCCAGGACTTATTCTTTGTAAGCCTAGTACTTATTCTATCGGTCTCATTTGCCGAACCGCTAAGTTACGGGGACGTAAACACACCAGTATCGGTTGTCAAGCGATGGTGGGGGACAAACACAGACACACAAACACACATACATATATATATATATACATATATACGACGGGCTTTTTTCAGTTTCCGTCTACCAAATCCACTCACAAGGCTTTGGTCGGCCCGAGGCTATAGTAGAAGACACTTGCCCAAGGTGCCACGCAGTGGGACTGAACCCGGAACCATGTGGTTGGTAAGCAAGCTACTTACCATACAGCCACTCCTGCGCTATGCACTATGAAATTAGAGTTCTGAAATCTAACGGGAAGAAACGAGTAGGTACGTTTCTGTAATAGTATCACACTTACCACGAATATGCAGAGGTGTGGGTTCGTGTCCCATGCGTACGGAAACCCACGTTTCTCCGTCGAGGGCTTATATGCCCCAATATTAGACTATTTTCTTTAATCAATACACGCTGAACTCTTTAAGCTTATAAAATATTATTTACAGAATTGATCACTCATCACCGCTTCTCAAATCTTCGCAGAAAACGCATATTCTTATTTGTTTGTAAAATAGTCATTTTATAGTTTGAATCTGAGTCCTTCAATAATGAAGTCTTTTCTTTTTTTTTTTTTTTTGTTCTGCGTACCAGCAACTCAAACTAGCATTATTTAATTAATATTTGATTCCATTTAATCAATAATCGTGAGAAATATTTTTGAATAGATTTGCAACGTCAAAATACACAATAATAGTATTTTGACCGAATATATTTTAGCAGATGATTGAGTATATCCAAATCCGTGTCCGGAAAATTCGCCGTCAGAAATTTCGCTGTCAGAACCATAATAAAGTGTATATCAACATTTTCTTAAATATAAAACAAAAGTTAAAATATTTTATAAAAGCATTAAATAGGCAAGTTTTTATTCAACGTCAAACATTAAAAAGAAAAAAAAACATGTGGAGGCCCTTTAAAACGAAAGCTCTTACGGCTAATTTTCCTACGGCAAAAATGTTTACAGCGAAATTTCTTATAAACCATCCAAACCATCTTATATATAACTTTGTACATGTTTCAGAAGGTTCTTTAGTAAACTGTCCAAAATGTTGCTCTGTTACTGTGTTTCACATGCAGGGCCTGCTTTAATTGGTCTAAATTTCATATTATCTGAAGGTGCTGACTGGTTGTATAGGGTTTTCCTTATACGTATTTTGGACTGGCCATTCAGATTGCTGCTTTTGTATCTGCATGTAGTCAAATTCTTTCCTGGTTAAATATTTGCGATACTTACATAAAAATATCAGTAGGTTTTCCCATTATGTCTCTTTGCTTGTAATTCTTAGTTCTCTCACACTAGTTACTGCCATAGTAGTTCTGTCACATCCCCGTTGTCATTTTTTTTTTTTTTTTTTTTTTTTTTTGCAGTGTTCAGTTCGCTTGCGTTAATTGCAGAATTACGAAATGTCTATGATATTTCATTTCTGAAAAGTTAGATTTTTGTGAGGCAGTTGTGAATTTTAGCCTCTTAGTTTCTTTTTTTTTTTTTTTTTTTTTTTTTAATATCCGTGAAATTATCATTTGATAGGCTGGTTACCGTCGGTTTCTTATATTTGGAAGCCATTTCATGTCCCTTGTATTTCTGAGTTCGATCCCAAAATTGATGCTCATCAGTATCAACGATGCCTTCTGTTTGCTGTTGATTTAATGAATTTATAAAATGATCTTTTATACGGATTGGTATTATGTTGACAGTGGTTCTTGGTATAGTTATTATGTTGACAGCGGTTCCAGGTATAGTTATTATGTAATCTATGAAATTTGATGTAGCACCTTTTATCATCTATCTTTTACTTCCTTCAGTCATTAGTGACTACTCCATCGCCGAATGGTTTGGTTAAATCCGGACTGTCAGTATATATATTTACCATATAAATTTATGGCTGATTTAGCAAAATGCTAATGCGAAAAGTACTAAGGCAGCTATATGCAATATAAAACCAAAAAGGAAAAATTCATTTGTCACTAATTGTGAGTGAGAGTGCCGTGTAGCACATATATTGCTAGAAATAAGAGTAACATTCCCAAGGGAAGTCAAACATTATCCGAACTTTCGCCAAAACTTTCTATAGGTTGGCCACACAGCTTCCAATGCTCGCGTGCTAAAGGACGATACTCCTGTGGTTATAACTTGATTGCTTCAGTTTGGCTTCAGTTTTCTTTCTTGTGTTACGAAGTAAA
>NC_142937.1:57487785-57497785 GCF_046866305.1 Octopus bimaculoides | reverse complement strand
ACTACTACTACTACTATTACTACTGTAATAAAAAATAAATAGCAATAAACAAATTACTCGGGCACCTGCTGCAACTACAACCACCACCACCACCACCACCACCACTACTACTACTACTACTAGCTGTCGTGCTACCCAAAGCCGTCGCTTACTAAGGCAATACAAGTCCTTCCTTGCCTTGCCATCATACTTCATAACCCCAAACACCATCACCGAGCGCCGCACACACCCATGTACACACCCTCCCGAAATTCATAACTCCACCCTATATGGCATTCTCCAACAAACTCACACAGCTTTCACCGCCACCACCACCACCACCACCATTACCATTACACGTACTGCCGTCGAACTTAGCCGACCCCCGCGTCTGCCACTCCACCTCGCCTCACCACATCATTTCATACTACTACAGCTATTAGTAACTACAACTACTACTTCTACAAATACAAATGAATAATAATAATCATAATTGTAACTAATTTCTAATAATAATAATAATAATAATAATAATAATAATAATAATCATAATTGTAACTAATTTCTAATAATAATATTAATAATAATAATAATAATAATAATAATCATAATTGTAACTAATTTCTAATAATAATAATAATAATAATAATAATAATAATAATAATCATAATTGTAACTAATTTCTAATAATAATAATAATAATAATAATAATAATTATTATTATTATTATTATTATTATTATTATTATAGCAATAAAATCTACTACAGCTACTAAGCTACTAGTAGATACTAGTTATACTACTACTACTACTACTACTACTACTACTACTACTGCTACTTGTGGGTTATAATTATAGTCGTGATTCCTTTCATTTGCCACAGGGGCAAATAAATATGATAATAATAATAATAGTATTCTACTACAGCTATTTGTAATAGTAGGTTTACTCGTACTTATACTACCATTACTACTACTGCTGATGCTAAACAGCTACTACATGTAGCAGTCAGTACTGCTACAACTACCATTGGTACTATCACAGCCATTACTACTACCACTACTACTACGACTACTACTACTACTACTATTACTACTACTACTACTACTACTACTACTACTAGATACTGCATTAATTATAGTCTGTCTATCGATAAAGTAAGTAAAAACAACGTCCATTTGTTTCGGTTACTAAACACACATACATGCATACATACACACGTATACACACGTATGCACACATATATGTACACACAAATACAGACTTACACACATGCAAGCATGCATATGTACACATATACATACATACACACACACACACACACATGCACATGTCGGTGGATCTTGTGAATGCATCCACATGTCTCGAGCGTGTTCGTTTTTAAACCTCTGACGACTCGAACCGGGGAAACGTAAGCACCCAAACCAGGCCGAAACCGCCGCGCACCTTACACCAATTCACGTCGTCAAGTCGCTACCCTCAACCACCCGTGTACCTCGAACTACGACCACCCAGGTACACCCAGCCATTCGCACACCCATTCATCCTTGCAACCGCAAACCACCCACCTCTATTGACGACGACAACAACAACAACATCAATAACAGCAACACAAGCAGTTGAATCGCTACCATCGACAGTACGTGCATTGGGAGGCACATAAGGATCCCCTCCCCACCCCACACACTATTACACATACATACATTACATACATACATACTTACATACATACACACTAACACACATAAATATATACATATATATATACACACACACACACACATATATATATATATAGGCGATGGTCTTGATGCACGAACAGTACTAAAAATTATATATATATATATATATATATATATATATATATACATACATACATACATACATACATACATACATACATGCATGCGCACGTGCGTACTGTACTTATATACATGCACAGACGCATACCCACACGCGCATATGCAATTACTGCTTCGTGAACTTAAATGATTCTCACCACTACCACCACCACCAACACAGCTGCCACGAAAGACAAGGCCACCGCCGCCGCCGCCCAACACTGCAACAGCCATCGTCAACACTACATCACTATCATTACCACAGCAACCACTGCGACTACTACTACTACTACTACTACTACTACTACTACTACTACTACTACTACTACATAACCATCAGCATTACGGTGACATACCACTCCCTTGCCAAACGAGAGGAAAAGAAATTTTATTTTTTTAACAAAATAAATAACAAGGGTCGAGGAATTCATTATAAAAACCGGAAGTCATTATTATTGTCATCATCATCATCATCATCTTTATTATTATCATCATTATTATTATTTTTATTATTATTACTATTATCATTATTATTATTATTATTATTATTATTATTATTATTATAAGTTGAAAAAATAAGATGAAATCGTCTCTGTGAATTCATTTCGTCAGAATAACGCTATTTCTTCCGTTAATATCAATCTACCTTCTATGATTCCACCAGATACAACACATACGTCGTCGGCGTCGTCGTCATCGCCATCGTCATCATCATCATCATCATCATTATGAGTATCACCACCATGGTCATCATCACCAACGGGCATTGTTAAAAAAAAAAATAACAGCAAACAACAATAACAATCACAACAACAACAACAACAACAACAACAATAATAACAATAGCAATAACAGGAAGAAACAACAGCCGTTGTAATGTTCGTGTTTTTACATTGCTTTCTACCGGCACTATGAAAAATTTATCCGAGGAATATAACAAACTAGCGGAAGTCAACAACCTCCATCGGTACGTAACGCTTTACCATATCATTATGTATATAAAACTATACATATATACATGCATATGTATATATATATATATATATGTGTATATACATATACCTTTATATATATATGTATATGTATATATATATATATATATATATATATATATATATATATATATATATATATATATATATATATATATATATACATACATATGCATGTATATATGTATATATATATACATATATACATATACTTGTAGAAATATACGTGCATATATATATATGCACGTATATTTCTACAAGTATATGTATACATGTGTATGTTGTGTGTGTATGTATGTATACTGTCTTTTACAAATTTCACTTTCTAATTTTTTTGTTGTATATTTTTCTTAATAAGTCGCTTATTGCATATGTATATATATATATATATATATATATATATATATATATATATATATATATATATAAACATTATATACACATTTTCATACATGCATGCACCATGCGCACACACGTGTTTGTGTACAATGCGTATGTTGCATATACACACATTTACACACATCATGTATACCACCATGTGAATGTGTGTGTGTGTATATGTGTCTGTGTGTGTGTGTGTGTGTGTGTGTATGTTCAAGTATATGTAAACTCTGTTCGGTCTGTTTATTTACATCGTCAGCTACAAATCCAAGCGAGCACGCACGTGCATGTATTCATCTCTAAAGGGAACGTCTAAGACATATTCATACATACATACACACACACATATATATATATGTATGTATGTATGTATGTATATATGTACGTATGTATGTATGTATGTATGTATGTATGTATGTATATGTATGTACTTGCATGTATGTATGTGTATGTGTGTGTACGAGCGTGCATACCTGCATATGTGTATCAGTTTATGTATGCATGCAATCATATTATCTGACAATGAATATCATGCTAATACGTACACCCACTTCCACCTCAAACACACATATACATACATATGAGTGTATAGATATTTACATCAAAGTGCATTATATAACGCATATATATATATGCATGTGTATGCACATATATAAATAGACATATCAATTTTATATTCATATATGTAATATATATATAATGTAGTATATATTACATATTACTTATATATACATGTATATTTTTATATATGTGCTTATTTATACACACATATATATATATGTGTGTGTGCATATGCATGTATATATATATATATATATATATATATATATATATATATATATATATATATATATATATATATATTTATATATATATTTATATATATATATATATATATATATATATATATATATATATATATATATATATATATATATATATATATATATATATATATGTATGTATGTATGTATGTATGTATGTATGTATGTATGTATATATATAAACGTAAACATACACACATATGTTGCTGTTGTTAGTTTTGATATAAGTTATCTCAAGTTAGCCCTGATCAAGTAAAGCTTGAATCAAGGCTCTGAATTTGGGAACCACGTCCTTATATTTTACAATTCTGAGAGTCTTCGAGTAACGGATGCCAGGAAGCAGTCCATCTAGGGGTCACACTATAGCTATTCACTCTTGCACTTGCCTCTAAAATAAGGTTTTAGGATGTGGTCAAAGCTTGGTGTGGCTGCTGTTTCTAGCATGTCGATCGATCTATTATCATGTCTCGATTGCTCCGCTGATTTACTTCCGTTATTTACTGAGACCATCTATGTTATCTTCATCGAGTTTTTTTTTTTTTTGGGGGGGGGGGGGGGGGGGTTGTAGTTGCTTTTTTTTGTTTTTTGTTTTTTTTAATATATCATTCAGAGTTCTCTACCACCGAGGTCAACTTAACCTTTCATCCATTTCGGGGTCAATAAAATAAGTACTAGAGTACCAGTCCATCATTGGGTTTGATGTAATCAACCAGCATCCCCTCCCTCCTTACCAAGATTTGAGGCCTTCTGCCTATAGTAGAAAGGATCATTATTATTATTAGCTGACAGAAATGTTGGCAATGTCGGGGGAAAATGCTTAACGGCATTTCGTCGGTCTTAACGTTCTGAGTTCAATTTCCCCCAAGTCGACTTTGCCTTTCATCTCTTCTGGGTCGATAGAATAAGTATTACTTAAACACTGGGGTTTATGTAATCCACTAAACCCGCCTTCCCAAAATTACGAACCTTGTGCCAAAATTTGAAATCATTAGTAGTAGTAGTAGCAGTAGTAGTTAACCCTTGGTACTCAGAGTAAAACCTGGATCGATCCGTAAGCAAATAGAATAGTTGTAGGGAATTGCCATCTTCCTAGGATTTTAAATATATATACATACATACATACATACATACATACATACATACATATATATATATATATATATATATATATATATATATATATATATTGAAATACATACATGTGTGTGTGTGCGTGAGTGTTTGTGTCCTGTCACCGCTTGACAACCGGTGTTGATGTCCCCGTAACCTGGCGGTTCGGCAATAGTGATGAATAGAATAAGTACCAGGCTAAAAAAAAAAAAGAAAAATAGTAATTGGGTTCATTCATTTGACTACAGAGATTCTACAGGGCGGTGCCCCAGCATGGCTGCAGTGTAATGACTGAAACAAGTAAAAGAAAAATACATACATATACATATATATATATATATATATATATATATATATATATATATATATATATATATATATATATATATATATATATATATATATATATATATATATATATATAGACACACACACATATATGCATATATATAGATATGTATATATATATATATATATATTATATATGTATGTATAATATATTTATATGTATATATATATTATATATATATATATATATATATATATATATATATATATAATAATATTAGGGATAAAAATCCAAATTTACAGGTAAAAACTCAATTAAATTCAATTTATCAAAACTTAAAATTAAATTAAGTTTCACAGTATAAAATATATAAATATGTGACTGGATTTTCATGGATGAGTTCATGAACTTTGATTCTTTTCTCTAAAACTATATATATATATATATATATATATATATATATATATATATATACATATATATATATATATGATTGACCGTTGACTGAACACTATTCAATTTTTTTTCTCCGTGTTTTTCTCCTTGTCTCCGTATTCTTTCTGTTGAAGAGCGTAGCTCGAAACGTCAAAGACTTTCCGTATTCCCGAGCGTCATACTAATATATACTTTTGTTATTTACACCACCTGTCCTCGTCTGTTGTTATTATTTGTATATTCTCCCATATATATATATATATATATATACACACATATATATTGTTGAGACACTGGTACTCAGTACATAGACGTAAGTGTAACAATAACAACATCGAATTTCTCTGTAAACCCCTAGCCGCAAATTTTGTAACCTTTACTTGTAAATATCCCCACCAGTCCAGTTATTCGAAACGTTTATTATATATATTATCTAATGTATGTTATATTTATGTCTTCTCATATTTTACACAAAATGTTTAAAGAGTCTTCTTTGTACAACATCCCTAACCTACCTGCCTTGTTTTTATATAACTTTCTCTTGTTCTCTCAACTCCATGTTATTCTAACTACCGCCGCAACCATCACTACCACCGCAACTATCACTATCACCGCTACCACCAACATGTAATATGTAACAATGTAATAATATCTACACCTGATATTGAATGTATCTGCCCGAACTGCCTAAATAACTGGGGAAAAAAATGATTTTTATCATCATTTATTGTATTATATAAGGCGGCGAGCTGGCTGAAACGTTAGCACGCGAAATGTTTAGCGGTATTTCGTGTGTCATTACGTTATGAGTTCAAATTCCACCGCGGTCGATTTTTGCCTTTCATCCTTTCGGGATTGATGAAATAAGTACCAGTTGAATATTGAGGTCGATTTAATCGACTTAGCCTCCTCCCCCGAAATTGCAGCCCGTGCCAAAATTTGAAACCATTATTATCGTCAGCGTCATCATCATTATTAGTGTCGTTGTCATCATCATCATCAGCTTCAGTAGTAGCAGCGTCGTTGTTCTTTTAATCTAAATATGGCATTTGTCCGGTACAGCAGTTCATGTCAATGACAGTCAAAAAACGATATTTCACTTTGTTCCTATATCAGATACTATATTTTAAGTACCAGTTAAATACCAAGGTTAATTTTAATCTGTCATTCTCTCCCCTAAATCACTGAAGTTATTTGTAGGATAGAAACTATTGTTATTACTACCATTATATTCTATCGCTTCAAAGAACTGATGATGTGCTGTTTATTTTTGCTTACCTTTCCAACAATCGTAGTCTGGGATGAGGAGCATTTTATAACTTCTATATGAAAGATATTTTTTCCCTTTTTCTTAACTTCTTATTTTGCATTGAATGCTTTCCGAATAATTCTTGCTGAAGCTGCTATTTTTGTTATTATTGCTGTCATTTTTTTTTCTTTTCATTTTTTTTTTCCTGGTCGACTTTTAAGAGTAGGTTACACCTTAAAATCGAATCTATCAGACATTTATATTCTTTCACAAAACCTAAAACTTTTCAAACACGCAGAAAAAACTTCTACTAACTGAAATTTGATTTAAAGTTTAAACAAATGGAATGAATTAGTGGTACTGACAGAAATATAGAAATCTTTATGGAATAGGGCTGATACCTTCGCTAGAGACAGATGTTATTTGTTGGTACGACATAAATTCCGTCATTATCTCCTCCCAGCCATCTCTCCGTCTCTCTGTGTCTCTCTCTTTCTCTGTCTCTCTCTCTCTTTCCTATTACATGTGTGTTAAAAAATATTTCAGTATTAACTTAGTCTCACTATGTTGTTCCTCGTTCATTTCATCAAGATTACTTAGTGGTGAAAATTAAATTAAAATATACCTGTAATTTACTAGACCAAGAGGAGAGCCTGTGAATTCATTCAACGCTAATACTTACCCCGATCCACTTTTCAACAACATCATAACATTGGAACTGTGCCCAATCAGAAATAAAGATTTCGATCACTATTGATTTCTTGAGTAGTTCATATTCGAGAGAAAGACAAACACAAGCACACGAAACTTCACAAGCAACGGAAGGTGGAGATCCACGCGGTCACTCAACCTGTTAGAAATACCAGCAAGATCTCCCTCAAATCCAGCACTATCGAGTTAGAAAAAAAATAAAGGCACACGTAATTATATAATCCTAAATATACATTAAATGAATAAACAGAGTGTAGGTTCGGGAGAACACGTGGCAGTATAGACCTACTAGATAATGGCTCACTTGGGGCTAATTAAAGGATACAACAAAGAATATCATTTGCAATTATCCTGAAGTATTTTTAACACAAATAACAAATGAAAAATATAGATTTATTTAAGACAGAGGCATTGTTAGGTGGGAAAATAAGAAGTTTGCATGAAAATATATACAAAATCCATTAAACACGACAGCAATAAAGGAAGTGAAAGATCAACAGCAAAGTGCTGCACTTATACTGTACTGGCACACAATGCAAGTTTCCGTAAATCATAAAATGCGTCCTTCTTTGGGTCGCGTTCGAGTAATGCACCAGAGTCCAACATATGTGTGTTATTATAATTATTATCTAATAATGTTAGAAACTCTCACACACACACACGCACACACACACACACACACACACACACACATATATATATATATATGTATGTATGTAATATGTATATGTAAATATATATACGGATATATATGTATGTATATGTATATATGTATATATATATATATATATATATATATATATATATATATATATATATATATATATATATATATATGCATGTAAATATATACGTGCCGATATATGTATATGTGTGTATCTATATATATTTATATATACATACGTAGATATATATATATATATATATATATATATATATATATATGATATTATGTATATGCGTTTGTCTGAATGTGTGTGTATATATGTATATATATATCTATATATATATGTGTATATATATATACATACACATATATATATATATATATATATATATATATATATATATATATATATATATATATGTATATATATATATATATATATATATATATATATATTATAAATATACAGGGAATAGCAATTGAGTTGCTTCTCCGACATACTGAAAATTTAGAAATAGCAGTCAAAGAACTACTGATTCCAAACTACAATTTTTTCTCTAAAGTGGATGGCGATATTTATGGCACACATAAATATCGCCATCCACTTTAGAGAAAAATTTGTAGTTTGGAATCAGTAGTTCTTTGACTGCTATTTCTAAATTTTCAGTATGTTGGAGAAGCAACTCAATTGCTAATCCCTGTATATTTATAATGATAAATAGTTTTACCGATAAAGGTTTTTTTTCATACTGAACTACTTGGCAAAATTGTTAATTATTAATTCTATTATTAATTGACGATTCTCTGCCCTTATTCTTGTATATATATATATATATATATATATATATATATATATATATATATATATATATATATATATATATATATATATATATATATATATATGTATATATACACATACATATATGTATAAATATACATGTATGTGAAAAAGTTACTTTACAGCAATATATACATATACACTACTACCTAAGGTATTAAGTAACTAGGTTTTTTTTCTGTAAACCGTGTTCATAAAAATAAGACGCAGGAACACACAAATATACCACACAATCACACACAAACACACACATGCACACAAGCACACACACACACATGCACACACACCACACACACACACGTACACACACATACGCACACAGATATATATATATTTATGTGTTGTGTGTAAACATATCTATGCATACATATATAGCTGGATGCATAAATAAAAATAAACTCTCAAATATTTATATGTATATACGTACATATATATGTATACACATATACTCACACACACATGTATATATATATATATATATATATATATATATATATATATATATATATATATAGAGAGAGAGAGAGAGAGAGAGAGAGAGAGAGAAATAGATAGATAGATATGAATATATACATAAATATGTAGATTTATGTATATGTATGTAATATGCATAAAGGTATATATAAATACATATATATATATATGTATGTATGTATGTATATTTGTATGTATAGAGACAGAC
>NC_142937.1:57461798-57476798 GCF_046866305.1 Octopus bimaculoides | reverse complement strand
GTGCATGCACGCACAGATATGTGGGTCTACATGCCTGCGAGGTTTTATCTTTGATACGCACATTTAAGTTATATATCGCTTGTGTGTATAAGGCATATATTGCTTTCATAATCCAATGCGTTGTAACCATCAACGATCGTTTTCGTTACGCATTACAATTGCAATTGTAAGGTTTCGGTCTAACAATCAAATTGGTACCAATCTTCAGCAGACACAACTAATTTTTCAGCTAGCTGGACCTGGAGCAATGTGAAATAAGATGTCTTGTCCAAGGAGACGATCTCTCTGATTCGGCAACCGATCCCACGTCCTTACCATCGTTAGCCAAACAGCTTCACTGCTCGCCCACATGCTTAGCACTTACGTTTGTGATTTACTTATATTCAAAAGCTCATATCGTTTTGCTAGGATCAAGCAAGTGTTCATGTGACGCAAGAAGTTCTCTTGTCTGCAGAGATTTTCATTGTTTGCTTAGTTTATTTACTTTTACAAGACTCAAGTCTGTGAAAGGTTTTGGAGTCGAATAACTGCATGAATGAAATGATATATGAGATTATACATACATACATACATACATACATACATACATATAGATATATACATATATATATATAGTTCAAATTTACAGAAAACAAAAGATGAAGACAGGTGAGAGAAGAACAAACAGGTGTATTAGTTAAATGCTCGGGAAAAAGGGAAGAGTCTTTGACGTTTCGAGCCTACGTTCTTCAACCGAAAAGATTGAGGGGAAAATAAATGTAGTGAGAACAAGAAAAACGGAGTGGGAAAAGAGATGTGTAGGGATTAACGGTTCAACATGAAAAATATAAATACATACACACATACATGCAGATAGATAGATAGATAGATAGATAGATAGATAGATAGATAGATAGATAGATAGATAGATAGAAAGATAGATAGATAGATAGCACGAGATACAGACTGATAGATAGATAGATAGATAGATAGATAGATAGATAGATAGATAGATAGATAGATAGATAGATAGATAGATAGATAGATAGATAGATAGATAGGTAGCACGAGATACAGACTGATAGATAGATAGATAGATAGATAGATAGATAGATAGATAGATAGATAGATAGATAGATAGATAAGAAATATTTATAAAAACAATAATATACAACGGCAAAAATGGACCTAAAACAATATTGCCAAAACATATTTGTATCGTATTGCCAGAATCATTAAACGTCAGATAAAATTCTTTGAGGAGTGCTTCAAGGCATTTTGGTCCGGATCTTTACATTTCTGAATTCAAATATCTCGGGAAGTCACCTTTACAATTTAGCCTCCAGAGTTGATAAAAATAAAGTACTAGTCAAGTCTTGCATTGGCATTATCGACTTTTCTTCCTCTTTGAAAATTGTGCCATATTAATGGCAAAAATCAGTCGGAACTGATGTTTTGAACATGACGTACAGCGGTGAATTGGCAAAATTAAACAGAATAACGATCAGGATTTTCTTGCGTCTCTTTATGCTCTCAGTTCAAATCCAGCCGATGCCACGTCAACTTTACCTTTTGTCATTCCGGAGTCGCTAAAGTAGAATAGATAGATAGGAATAAGGATTTCGAGTTAATCCTATCACGGGTCAATTATAAATACCAGCTTGGTGCTGAGCATGAATATGACTAGCAAAAACTGTATTATGAAAGGACTTTAAAAGAACAATTATATAGCATCGTCCGTCACGCTGGTTACCGAGTGGAGCGGGGCGAGATCTCAGGTAAAGGGCCTTAAAGAAAAATATATTGCGGTCTCCACTCGATGCTGACACAGGGCAGCAATAAGCCAGCAACATGCTCTAAGAGAGAAAGGTGCATGCCCCAGGACTCCGAAGTGGGTCCGGGAGGGAAGGAACAACCGTTACACTTTGGCAATTGAAAAGAAAAATTGGTTGGTCAATATCCATAGTCTTAGTTGGTCACGCTTGAAAATCCAATGTACAAGTATTTTAGTGCACATGCACACATATGTATATATATATATATATATATATATATATATATATATATATATATATATATATATATATATACATGCACGCACACACACACACACACGCACACACACAAACACACACACTTACATACACGCACGTCTGCATTTGGATTTCACATATGCATATGCACCTCTGAAATTTTAACAAACTAAAGGTGATACACAAAATACAATAGCAATTAGTTTTTTTCTTTTTTCAAATCAATATCAGTGTATTGATATGTCAAATGACATTTGATTTTGACAGGACCAAATGCAGGAGATGCCAGAGGACTCTACTCCTATGATATTCCCAGAAATTATGGTCGGAGAAGAATGGATGGATGGATGCATGCATGGATGGATGGATTTAATCCTATCCTCACAAAATCCCAGGCTTTGTGCCCATACTAGAAAGGAAATAATTAAGAGCAATTAATTGGCAGAATCTTTAGAGTGTCAGACAAAATGCTGAACGAATTCTACAATAGCTCTTTACGTTCTGAGATCTAGTCCTGCTGGGGTCACTTTTGCATTTCACTCTTTCGGGGTCGATTAAATAAAATAGCAATTAAGTACTAAGTCAAGATAATCGACTAATCCCCTGACTTACATTTCAGTTCTTGCATCTTTATTAAAACAATTAAGGGGGGCGGATTTGGTAGAATCACTAGTGCGCCAAACAAAATATGTTACGGTTTTTGCTCCATCTCTCTACGTTCTAGTTTAAAGATCATGAAGGTTCGTGGCTTAGAGTTTAGGGTATTCGGTTCGCGATCGTAAGATCGTGTGTTCGATACCTGGCGGCGCGTCGTAAACTCGCGCAAGACACTGTATTTCTATTGCTCCAGTCCACTCAGCTGGTAAAAAAATGAGTTGTACCTGTATTTCAAAAGGCCAGCCTTATCATGTTCTGTGTCATGTTGAATCTCACTGGAAACTATGTTAAGGGTGCGCGTCTGTAGAGTTCTCAGCCACATGCATGTAAATTTGACGACCAGGCTGTTCCGTCGATCGGATTAACTGGAACCCTCGTGGTCGTAAACGACAGAGTACCAGTTAGTTTTTAAATCTCACCAAAGTACCAAACGAATACTGTGGTCGATGTAATCGACTAGACAGCTCACTGCAGACCTTCTGGTCTTGACTATAAATTAATAACAGCCACTTATTTATTGTTGTGTGGGGTTTTTATGTCAACGAACATACCATCTCCACACATGGGGACGGTATGTTTCCTCTACGAGTCGTAAAAGGACACTAAAAGAGGTTGAAGTAGGAGTGTCACTCCGTCTTTGTAAGATCCTCACCAGCAAGGACTACACAAACAGGCTCCTGAGTTGGAGGGTTGTCGCCTGGGTGGCGAAAGGTGTCATCCGCCAGGAGTAGAGAATCACCAACAAAAATGGTGGATGCAACGATGTTATAGAGCATGCTTCCAAACTACTACTACTTAGTTGTTTGATTATTTTCCCTTGATGTCATACCATGTGTCTGTCAACATCTCAGTTTATGGGTATGACTTTAGACTGTATCTGGTAGTGGGGCCCTAGTTTGGGAATTCCAGGGTTTTCGGATGTAAGAAACTAAGGCTTAGTCACTATTATTCCAAGAACTATACGAGTCAGAAATAGTATCACCTCTGAGGGTGCCAGCCGCGGGTTAAGCTTGAAAAATAGAATCCAGGTCTAAGTATGAGAATAAACTGCTCCAGTCCAAATCACGAGAGACTTCTTGGCAAGGCGAAGCAGCCGCTAACCACTTGAGCCATAGTTACGTTGAAATTATAGAATGCAGTATGGTGGACTCGAACTATTTCGGCAGATGAACTTATTGAGTCAGTGGCGAATACCACTAGATGCTGAGTGGATGAACAACCAACAAATTGTCAACGGCCAGGATCAACCAGTGCAGTTATTTTATCTAGAGTTGTGGCGTGCAAAGATGAGACATTCAGCTCTCGAAAGACCAATATGATTTACTAGTCCGAGCAAGTCGAGCGACCAAATTATGATGAATGGCCTTAAAGCTGTTTATTGTTATCTCTCTATGTTCCGTAACGTAGTGGTTTGCTATAGAAATCGATAAAATATGCACCATACTGAAATAAGTGCTGGAGCCGATATTATCAACCGAAACATTTGAAGGTTTTACTCTTTAATATGGCTGCAATCCAAAAACTGAAACCAATGAAAGAATAAAAACTCCATGTTTTATTATTTTATTTATTTATTTCTTATCCTACTTAGTCAAATCCTGCCGAGGTAGACTTCAGATTTTATACCTCCGGGATCGATAAAAGAAAATAGCTGTCAAATGCTGGAGTCGATGGCGTCGACTTACCCCTCCACTCAATATTGCTGGTTTTGTGCCTAAATTAGAAACAATTATAATCTATGTAAAAAGTCGCTGACATGTTTATAAATAGATATGCTTACATAAATATACATACACATATCTATACACATATACATACATATACACACATCATATCCACAACACACACAGACACACACACACACACACACACACACACACACACACACATTCTTAAATTAAATGAAAAAGTATTAATTATATGAAAACGGTTCATTAGCAAAAAACAAAATGGCACAAAGTTTTTAGAAGGAAGTTTTCGTTTTGTTTTCAGCACTTTCGCTGTTTACAGCATTTCAAATGCACGTGTTATGATATAATCCCTATATGCATGTAAATAAATACATAAAGCGATTTCATTTGCGATTTAACCCTGGAGTTTCATGCTCTAAGCTACCCAAAGAGTACCAGATACGACTTACGAACGTATAAATATAATGATAGAGCTTCATTATATTGTAGCATTTATATTATATAATAATATAGCGATACTCTTCAGTTCGAATGTCGATGAAACATTTATAAACTTATGTAATAAAACAGCTTGCTCACTCCACTGTCTTTGTTAATAATTATATATATGTATATATATATATATATATATATATATATATATATATATATCTACACACACACACACACATATATGTGTGTGTGTATGCAATGTATATATATTACATATATGTATATGTATATATATATATATGCACACACATACATATACATATGTGTGTGTGTGTTTTGCTGTACCTTATGACTTCACACTCATTTGATGTATTTTTGGGTGGGGGTGGGGTTAATACGATTTTTATGTACTTAAAACTGTTATAGTCATATGTATTAATATGTATCAAATTCTACCACACAAGATGTTTAACTGTAGTTAGGGTATCGTAAATTGAATAACAACAGTTTTATTTATCTGTTTTGTTTTATTCTTTAAATTTTTAGTGCAAAATATGAAGACAGTAGAAATACATGAGACCACATTTTCGACCGATTATCTTAGAATTATGTAGTAATACCAAACCAAGATGGACACATCGAAGTAACTCTAAAATCTTGTTTTAAATCTGGGTGATATTCGTACGGTCACTCTACATGTTAGAAATGGCGACTAAGTTTTTCTCATGTTTAAGAGAAGCATGTATTAATGAATAATGACGTTCTCGGTATACTAACTTAAAATTACACCTTTGATTAATATTGCTAACATAAAATATAATAGACAGTACTAATATAAAATGCAATACGGCGTGGTTGTGTCCTAAGCTTGCTTCCTAACCACATGGTTCCGGGTTCAGTTCCGCTGTGTAGTACCTTGGGTAAGTGTCTTCTACTAAAGCCTTAAGCCGACCAAAGCGTTGTGAGTGGATTCCGTAGACGGAAACTGAAAGTCCGTCGCGTGTACATATGTGTGTGTGTGTATGTCTATGTGTGTGTGTGTGTGTGTGTGTGTGTGTGTGTGTGTGTGTGTGTGTGTGTGTGCGTGCGTGCCTGTGCCTGTGTGTCCCACTAGTTCTTGACAACTGCTGTTGGGGTGTTTACGTCCTTGTAACTTAGCGGTTCCGCAAAAATTACTGATAGAATTAGTATCAGGCTTCAAAAATAATATTAGGAGCGATTCATTCGCCCAAAAAATTCTTCCATGCAATGTCCCTACATGGCTACTGTCTAATGACTGAATGAAGCAAAAGATAAAAAAAAAAATTAAGAGCTTCCACTAGAATATAATATAGGCTTGTTAAACAAAAAACATTCGTTTAATACGCATCCCTAGAATACTAAAAATAAATATTGTAATACATTTAAAAATATTGTAATTCATAATAAACTAGTATGAAATAGTATAAATAGTACAAATATAGTATAAGAATGTCTCTAATTTAGTACATTAGAATATAAGCAATTAACAAAATTGAATTAATTTTTTTGAATAATAATTAAACCAAGATTACATGTCAGGGTTGGAAAATTAATTTTCAAAACGGAACAGATACTGTTAGAAAGTAATCCCAAATATGTATCCAATAGATTGAGAGGGGTGGCGGGTAGAAGAGATGCATGTCGTCGTATATAGTCATTTTATAAGACAATAACCACCATGTATGTAGGTATGTATGTATGTATGTATATGATCGACTCTCCTGTCGAAGGCTACGTATGAGTGTTCAACATTTTTTGCCGAACGACCTGCACAAATGATTTGTTTATAGTGATTAAATATTCGTGCCGAACATTAGCTCAAGCCTTCCATCAAATCGACGTTGCCTGAACAGGTGCACGGTGTACCACGCGTCAGGTGTCGAAACGATCGCAGAGTAACGTGAGATGAAGTGTTTCGCTCAAGAACACAACGCACAACCCAGTCTGGGAATCGAAACCACTATCTCGCGACACACACACTCAAGTGAATCCATTACACACACACACACAGACGTACACGTGTGTGTGTGTGTGTGTGTGTGTAAAGGATGGGATAGTTCTAATTTACTTCTTTGCTGATTTAATATGATATGCAATAAGATTGTTATCTTTAAAAATTAAAATCTTCAAGTATCAACTATCTTAAATTAAAATAAATCCTAAAGTCAGTCCTAAAAATGTACCTGATTACTGTACAATCTGACAACCCTGAGTGCAACCATCTTGAGTGTGGACAATATGCTTAGCCAAAGTTTCCTGGTGTGAAGTAAATGAAAATAAAATCATCGTGATAGGACGCCAGTATGTTTCTTGAATCTTTTCCCGACAACCTAGAAAATGGATATTGGTATTTTGAGCTTTAGAACTCAAAGAGTTCGTTATTCATCTTCTGTGGCGCACAAATAACCGAAAGCACAACATCCATCCCACCCTCGCTGAATGGGAGGAAGAAGGCAGTCCGTAGTAGAGTTACTCATTTACTAGTGAGTGGGAAAACAAAAAAGAAACATAACGGATTGCTTGGTTCCGGAATCGAAACCATAATCTTACGAATATGAAGGAACATTCCTAACCACTAAGCTACGTACCTTCAGTCAGCCTGTTTACGAACTGAACGTAATAACTTAGTATGTAGTGTCGTACTCAGAAAAACACGCGCGCGGGCATACAGAAAAATACACACATATATACACATTCACTAAGCTTTTTACTTGTGGGTTTGGCTTGTGGTGTTCGCATCAACAGGTCACACTTAATCATCCGTCAAAAGCTACATATGCAAATTACTCGGACTAAAAATATTTCTTTAGATCAATAAAGCAAATTTGAAGCTCTCTAGTGTTGAAAAACAAATAACAAAAAGCATCATGGGACTCCTTGCGTCAGCATTTGTGAATCCCTCGATTGCGTTCAAACTAAAAAAAACATAGAACACCCACTTGTGAAATTTCTAGAATTCCTTGGGAGAGAAAACAAAAGAAACTTTATCCTTAAAACAAAAGAGTAATTTCATATAAGTTACACTTGTGAATTTATATAATTAAAGATACATTATTCTTTTCAACATAGATGTGCCATCGCAGATCCTCTGCACTTGGAGTTCACTTCTGATATAGTAGGATCTCCACTTCTTGTCTACTTTATGACTCAACTATGAATTATGAAATTGCAGCTAAATCTTCCTCGAAACACACCGTTTAAAAAGAAAAGAATAAGAACACTGAATATTAGAAAAGAGTTACAAGTATCATGTATCATGTATCATGATGATTTACACCTGGTATCAAAATGCAGACATCATGACTGCTTCTTAATGCTCTATGAAAACAGAAAATGCTCTATGAACACAGGAAATGAAAGACGTGATACGGACAGCTACAAGAGAGACTACGGAGCCTAGCCAGCAGTCTTTGGGTGTATCTTCAGTAAAGGTGACATCATGCCACCCTACATTTTTGAACAGGGTCTTAGGCTCAGTTCAGTCAGGTATGTGAAGCTGATGGAGACTGGCCAAATCCTGGCTGAAGAGGGTTGCTGCTGGAACGCCATATGTGTGGCAGCAGGATTCGGCTCCAAGCCACCTCTCCGGAAAGAGTCAGAAGTGGTTGTCAGTGAATTTTTAAGACTTCACCAGCCCCGATTTCTGGCATTTTAATTCCCTTCATTGTAATCCCATAGATTACTCTGTGGGATGCGATTGAGAAAGACATCAAGTACTCTGCCGAAAACACCAAGGCTGAACTGGTGGCCAAGATCAAGGTGTTCGAAGATCTTCCCAGGGACACGGTGAGGAAAGCATGCGCCAGGTTCCGAAGATATGTGTCCAGTGTGTTGGAGGACCATTGGGAGTGAAGCATTCCTCAACTTCTGTTAAAACGTGTCTCTAGGAGAAGGTCACACTGGTATAAAACTGGATATGCAGGGAATGGCACTGAACATTTCGGAGATCTTTTGCTTGCGCTTGAGATCATCATGCTCCCACATTCTTGAGCTTGCTACCCATATTGGCACTGGATATTTTACCCCCGCTTGTTTCTGGATTATGTCAGTAGGATAGGGACGGTCTCTGAAATGTGAAAGCATTATTGGAGCTAAAATTTTAGGTTTCACAATTACTGGTGGAGCAAATTTCTGATGCCCGGTCTAGAAGTAGGGTGCCGTGGAGAGCATGTAAGTCGTGGGCGCGGACCCGGCTGAATCCCACCGTGGGTGCAGTACTAATTAGCACGGACATTGCTGATACTTTACATGAGCAATGGTCAGTGATAGCCTTCCTTGATTACGAGTAGTCAGCTATCACATAGGTATGTACGTATGTTTGCATGTATGTATGTATGTATGCATGTATGTATGTATGTATGTATGCATGTATGTATGTATGTATGTATGTATGTATGCTTGCTTGTATTTATGTGTTGTACATGTTGATGGTTCGATAATATTCATAGTCTCAGTTGGTCGCACTTGGGAATCTAGCAGGAAAGTCTAATGACGGCTGCTTTTGATAGGACTCTACAGGGGAAGGTGCCCGTGGACTCTACTCTCACCAACTTCATAGGAATTGTGAACGGAGATGGACGGATGTAGATAACAGTGTAAACAATCTCTAGACGACGAAGTGACTAGATTGTTCAAACGTAGGACAACATGCTATGTGTTCATTTATTCTGGATCCATGCACTTTGAGTTCAAATCCGACCGAGTACAAGTTTGTTTTCATCGTTTCGAGACGTTAATGTTGGAGCGCCGGATGAAGTACTTGGCGGTATTTCTTCTTGCTCTTTTCAGTTTATATTCTTGGATGGTATACTTAATCTATCACCTATGTAAATACTACCACCTTGTCCTTGGGTGCCTTTAGTGAAGCCTACTCAGCTGCAAGCATTCGGTCCTCCTCAACTATCTTAGTTAAACACTATTGAAACTAGACTTGTCTTCTGTATGCAAAATATATTCAGATAATATTTAGCTCATCAGATCCTTTCAAGACGTTGGCAGATTTATCGAATCAAAACTCGGGCTACGATGTTGGCCAAACTCTGTGATATGCGCGAGGTAGAACAGGTACAACACCAACTTTTCGAACATTAATGGGCAGACCAGAACCTCTTATGATCCGCACTAATTTACGAACATGAACTCTAAATTCCCACTGCTAGATTAATGGGTGGCACTATCGCACAATACTTTGTACAGTACAGTATTTATAAACTTGTATCATTTATACTAAGGAACAAGGACCTGTATTTCATTTAATTATTCTTTTATTTTTTTATTCTTTTACTTGTTTCAGTCATCTGACTGCGGTCATGCTGAAGCACCACTTTAAGGGGTTTTAGTCGAACAAATCGACCCCAGCTCTTATTCTTTATAAGCTTGATACTTATTCTATCATTCGTTTTTGCCGAACCGCTAATTACGGGGATGTAAACGCACCAACACCGGTTGTCAAGCGATGACGGGGGACACAAACACACAAATATATACATATATACATATATATACTTCCAGCGTCTTTTAGTTTCCTTCTAGCAAATCCACTCACAAGGCTTTGGTTGGCCCGAGGCTATAGTAGAAGACACTTGCCCAAGGTGCCATGCAGTGGGACTGAACCCAGAACCATGTGGTTGGGACGCAAGTTTCTTACCACACAGCCACGCCTGCACCTTATTTAAATAAATTTAATAATTGTGTAACTTAAAGGTCACCATACTTGGTTCGGAAAAATCAATATTCCAGAAAGGCTTTGGAACCAAAAGTTTCGGAAAATCGGTGTTGTACATGTATGTTAAGAAGTGTAATGTTATTATTGTTGTTATCCCTGAGTGAGTTTTGATCGGGTAATCTAATGGCATATCAAACGGCTAGGCATAAACCATAAATAAGTTATATCATGCCTCAACCTAATTGAGGGCCAAAGTGCAAACCCTAACATGCAGCCTTTAAGTGCATGATGTGGTGCCGTGTGACAACCTTGATATGTATTCTCACCATTCTCTGATATATTTCTGAGCAAAGATATATTCCAGCCATTTCCATACTGTCCTTTTCTCTGACATCTTACGCGTAGGAATACATAATTCTACATGCCCTTTTTTTAATAAAAATGTAGAGCGGCATTTAAGTGAGATTTTTAAAACTATTTCTTGCATGTCGCGCGAGACGTCACAAAGAGATTCCCTCATTTCCTAGGAAGGAAGGCTCAGTTATTTTTTAAATTCCAAGCGCTCATTGAACAGGCCTCTGATCAAAAGTGATCCAGTCGTGGCCTTTCGCTTTTCGTAAATTTAAGCTCACATTATCCAATGTGTCCTTTCAAGTCAATAAGGACGTGAAGGAATTTGGCTGCTATTTTAATTGCCACAAAGAAGATATTACATTAGCTCGGTTTTGTTTTTATTTTGTTTTGGTGAGTGGGGACGGTTTTATTTCGATAACATGTATGTAACTCCTGACGAACCGATTTCACAGAAGCAATCCTTCACAAAGAGGGGACTCTTCTCCAGTACCCATCACAGTTTCTGGGCTCGCTTGCCTTGCAGCTGTAGTTCAAAGGTGTTGATATGCGTGAATTTGCGTTGTTGTTTAACTCAAAGTCATTCCTGATCGAAAAGACCAATGATCAAAAGCATTCCATCCGTGACCATTTCGTCTTATATGAGAACCTGCATCACTGTCAACAACTGAAAGACAAGGAGTAACCCACATACATATCTGTCCATCTTCCTATTAAGGTACATCTCCTTCTAAATGAGAGCAGTATTCCACATTCTGACATGTAGTCACCTAGTAAACCGTACGAAACCGCATGTAATGCAGCGTAAAAGTGGGAACACTCTCTATTCCGTCTAGTCCAGTGGATGTCAACCATCATTTTTTACCCGTGGACACCTTTAATTCCTACTTCACTCTTCTAGACCCCATAAGACCTCGATACTTTAGAAAATTCCATTATATCTTTGTTATTAAATATTATTAGAAATTACATTTAAAAAATTGTTAAACTATTTTGCGTATTGTAGAAGAATAACCAATTTATTACACATAAACTTTAGCAACAAAATCTTATATGGACCCCCAAGGGTCATATAGGCCCCAATTGAGAACTACTTCCTTTTCTTAAAAACCTAAAGATTACGGTCGTAGTCAAAGTGAAGGTGGCTGAGATGGATTCTGCCGAAACGTGACACGTTGCTGTTCCTCTTCATTTACTGTTGGCGATGTGTAACACAACACACTGTCTAGGACCAGTGCGTGTATTGATGATTTAACAGCTGTACCTCTGTATAGGTGCATGGTGCAGAATATCGTTCAGTGATATGAAACAGCATGTCGTGAAGCTTTGTACAGGGCTCTACCAACTCTTTATAAGAAGTGAAGATTTTACAGTGGTTTGTTGCGACGTTGAATTCAGGCATTGGTTTAATAAACAGTTGTATGTTGCAGTGTCATATAATGTTATAATGGCCGCGAACTGGCAGAATCGTTACCACTCCGGACAGAATGTTTGGCATTTATTTCTGTTCTGAGTTCAAATGCCCTCGAAGTTGACTTTGTTGTTCGTCCTTTCAAGGCCGATTAGTGACCACCCACAAAATGGTAGGCTTTGTGCTTATTATATAAAGAATTATGATATAATTATCATATAATGATATAATAATGTTATAATCATATCACGGGATCACGCTGTCGACCAGACTATCGGATGTTGTTATACATCGCTGGTCACAGTGCATTTCGCATCGTTTTAACTTTCGAATGATGCTCACCCGCTGGCCAGGCAAGCAGGCCAGCATTCCTCTGATTGGAAGGCTAGTCAATCGCAGGGTTTAGCATCTAAAGCTGAGTGGCCTGGAGCAAGTGTTTCGCTCAAGAACACAACGCACAGCCGGTCTGAGAATCCAGCCTGAGTGCAACACTCCTTAAAAACTAGGCCACGCGCCTTCTCTCTGATGCAATGATATATAATTCTGTATATCCAGAATAAAGAGTTTCTATATAATACGGTACGGTGCACTGTGTACGGACCGAACATAACCGAATTGTTAAGAAGTTCGATTTGCAATTACGTGATCAAAAGTTAAGTATTTTGAGCAAGTGTCTTTTAACCACGGCCTCAGGTGATCCAAGCTTTGTGAGAGAAGTCGAGAAGATAAAAACTATGTGAAAGCTCGTCAGATGGATTGCGCGCATAAATCAAAGACGCAACATTCTCATGCACTGCAATATACTGATTCTGTCTGAGAATAACGTTAAGGATACACACGGTATACACAGCCACTTTACACTAATTTAATGAGCAGATCGTTCAGTTGACTGAACAACTGAATACTTCCCGTCGAAATTGACGGAAATACTTTTGCTGTGATGTACAGTGGAATACTGTTCTGCTCTCCGTTAGTGTGTCTAACAGTCTACAACAGTTTGAGGTACCTTAATGTGACATGATACGGCATGTGATGATACATTTCACTGTGCTATTGTTTACAATCTTTGAAATTCTAGGTGTTTAATCTCGGCTCAACACTCATGGAGCAGATCTATCATCAAAAGCATTTCAACCGTGAACAGTATTATGACTGGTATTTTATTTGTCTATCCCGAAACGCTGAAATGCAAAGTTGACCTCTGTGGAATTTGAGTTCAGAACATAGTCACAAAGAGAAAAGAAAACCTTACGTAAATTATCTTGTCCTGCTCTCTGGCGACTCTGTGAATCCACCTTTCTCGAAAGTTTGCATAGTAAGGACGTTTAAAAAGATCACCTATAGGTGTGGGAGTTGCTGTGTGGTGAGAAATTTGCTTCCTAACAACAGGGTTCCGGGTTAGTCCCGTTCCCTGACACTTTTAGCAAATATGTCTTCTACTATGCCCTCGGACCGACTAAAGCTTTGTAACTGGATTTGGTAGAAGGAAAACTCTATGTGTGTGTGTGTGTGTGTGTGTGTGTGTGTGTGTGTGTGTGTGTGTGTTTGCGTGTGTGTCTCCCACCACCAAAGTGAAGGCAAGGATTATGGCAGCATTCACCAACTTAAACAAGGAGACCGTCCAGAACAGTTGCAAAAGATTCCGAAGTCGTCTGGAAGTCACGGTTGAAGCCAGTGGTAATTTTATTGAATAAATTTACTCTTTAGTATTTCGAGATATTTTTATGTAATTTTGGTAAATATGTCTGTTAAAATGAGATATCAGTGCAATTTTTATTTTTGCGTAATTTAGACAATTTATTCACCGCACCCTGTATTTACGGTTTCCTTGTTTAAGTTGGTGAATGCTACCATAATCCTTACCGTCAGTTCATCTTTGGTGTTAAAAGGAGTTTTGTTGGTCTCTCGCTCAACTGCGCCCCACACAACAATCAAGGGGTTGCAGTCTGGGGAGTTAGGTGGCCAGATGTTACGGGGTATGTGGTCACAGAAATTGTCTGACAGCCATGACTGGGTTTTCCTGTTTGTGTAGCATGGTGCGGAGTCCTGTTGCCAGACATAGGGTCTTCCAGCAGCCACCCTCTGGCCCTAGAGTGGTACTACCTCCTCCAGGCATTTGATATAGGCCTCTGTGTTGAGTAGGAGGCCTTGTGGGAAGATGGATGGGAGCATCCTCAGATTGACACCCAAACACTCTGAAATGTTCGTATTGGAGCTTCGGCAGCGAATACTAAGTAGTACAGCATGTTGTTCCCAAATGTTTGGCATGGTAAATGGTGTCATGGTGGTCTTTTTCTCACAGACAGTGCTCCACTGACCCTACTATACTCTGTAGTTGACACAATCAAAAACAAACAATGCGCATGCGCGTAATTAAATGTATGAAATGGTGACAGTTTACCCATCGCAACCTATATATACGTGCGTGTGTATGTGTGTACGTGTGTGAATGGATGGATGGATAGATGGATTTGCCCATCATCACCGTTTAACAGCTACTGTTGGTTTCTTTATTTCCTCGTAACTTAACGGTTCGACACAATAGGCCGATAGAATAAGTACTGGAGTCGATTTGTGCGACTAAAGTACTCAAGGTAGTACCCAAACATAACCCCAGTCTAATGACTAGAACGAAAACGATATAGAGGAAGGCGGAGAGAAAATATCTCAAGGGTGTACCCTATGTCTACCCCATGTCAGAGTAGGAATCTACATTTGTAATATAGCAGGTTTCACCAAATGAGAATCCTTAAGGAATTG
>NC_142937.1:57434298-57454298 GCF_046866305.1 Octopus bimaculoides | reverse complement strand
CTTTTTTATTCACCCTATATATATATATATATATATATATATATATATATATCACATGATCGACTAGACAATTAGATGCTGTTGTACATTGCTGGTCGCAATGCGTTTTGCATCGTTTTAGCTCGCTGAATGATGCTGGCCCGCTGGCAAACCAAGCAGGCCAACATTCCCTCTCCCGATCATAAAGCTCCTCCGTTGCAGGGTTACCCATTTATAGTTGAGTGGACTGGGGTGATGTGAAATGAAGTGCTTTGCTGAAGAACTGAACCTGCAGCCGGTCGGGGAATCGAAACCACGATCTCCCGATCGTATGACACACCTAACCACTTGGCTATGTGCCTTCACACATATACGAGTGTGTGTGTGTGTGTCTTTGTGTCTGTGTGTATGTCTTTGTTTCGGTGTTTGTCACACCCCTACCCCCTCGTTTGACAATCAAAATTAGAAAGCTAACTACAAAAATGGTTCGATACTCCGGTAGATTAATAGTTTCTGTTTTAGGCACAAGGCCGCCAGTTTTTAGAGGAGGCGAGTATTACTCGACACCAATGACCCAGCACTTCATTGTCAGTTTGATTTATCGACACCGTAAGGATAAAAGACGAATTTGACATGTGTCTGAATTGAACCTCAGAACCTATACGGCAAAGTCATTTTGTCAGACGATCACATAATCCTGCCAGCTCGCCGCTTCAGTATGCTAAGAAGAAAAAAATGAGACTAACTACGAATTATTGGAAACCTAAAACTTAGAACATACATATATACATTTTTATATCGAAAGGAGATAAGCAAATGAAGCAAAAAAAGTACAAAGAAAACACATATCAGGAAAACGTATTCTGTTGGTTAAACACTATGCGTTGTGACTTCAAAAACTGTTGAGAACAACTATTTTTTTCCAACATTTCGAGGTCGATAAAATAAAGTTCTAGTCAAGAAACCGAAGAAAAATAAAAGAGATGAAGTGGAGATGAAATATATAAAAATTTAGTAAATTTATCTCAGGACATTATTCTATAAATTCATGCGAATACGTTAAAAAAATTCAGTTCTCTGAATCAATCTTTAGCTAACTATCAAGCAAGATAGATAGACAGTTAAGTAAGTAAAATGAAATTAAATGAAACGAGAAGAATTATAAAAAGAAAACAGACGGGCTGTGTAATAAGAAGTTTGCTTCCCAACCACATGGTTTTGGTGTCCGGGCCAAGCCAGTCAAAGCCTTCGTGGAGGATTTGATCGCCGGAAACTGAAAGAAGCTTGTCTTGTGAGTGTGTGTGTGTGTGTGTGTGTGTGTGTGTGTGTGTGTGTGTGTGTGTGTGTGTGTGTGTGTGTGTGTGTTAGTGTGTGTTACCGCAACGCAAAATTACGGGAGCGTAAACAAACCAACACTAGAGGTGAGGGACAAACCGAAACACACACACACTAATTGTGAATAAGTCTACATGTATTCGCTTGATAAATAAAAGTTCAACCTCGCTGAGTAAATAGACCCCATTGTCAAATTGGAAGGTTCTTCGTCACTGCATGACGAAGCGCCGAACGGCTCCTCAGGTTTGAACTGGATATGGCCAACTTAATCAAGAGTAACTTCTCGTGTTTGCATTACACACGCAGAATGATACAGAAGAGAGAGATATATAGTAAAGAAAAAGGGGTAAAAGAGAAAGCAGATTATGATTCCTTATTTTTTAAAAATGCTTCGAACGTCTGTTCCCTTTAATCGGTCCATCTCTGAACACACTCGACCTTCGTTCTCCGCAAATGGAACGTTCCAGTTCCCAATTTCTTCGTCCTTAACACACAACGTAGATTATTTGCCTACCCCTGCTCTCGCTCTTTTTGTCCCAAACTTCCTCAACCTAAACAAATCTAGCTAATCCTTCCATAGCACCGACTATTTCATTTGCACCTCAGCAATCACCAACATAGAATTCCAAATCGTTTTATATTACATTGGGAAAACTGATCCACATTTTGCTGAACGTTTTAGGGACACTTGTCGCACGTTGAACACAACAGCGTTGGCTTACTCAGGCATATAACCTGTCGCCTCATTTCTTCAGAGCATACTTACCTGCATCTCTCCATTTGCAGTATTGTACACAACAGGGAGCACCCGTTGCCTGAATACGCTGTGAACAACAACAAATATTTCGGTTGACGATAAACTAGCTCAGTTAGTTATTTTATAATCGAGTTGACTTCGTTAAAGAACACTACATTCCCATCCTTGACACAACGATAAACGCCCTCACATTTCAACTGCCACCCACCTTAACAGAATCTCACGCAAAGTGCACTGTCATTCTAACACACAGATACACACACTACTCATTTACCACTACTCGAATATGTTCACACCACTACTTACACAACAGCACACCGCAACCACATATATACACACATTCACACAATACACACACTCACACATATACACACATTCACAAAATCTGACGTATACTTTGCTACTCACACACCCTGCTTACGCCCTTCGTGCCCCACACGCTATTATTACACCATCTACACTGTATCATATCACTTCCACAGCACATCTATTCTCCAAAGCACATCTATTCTCTAGAGCTCATATACGCACACACACTCACAAATATGTTATTCTGCTTTGTTCACACCACCCACACATAACACACAATATCAACATCGATTCTAAAGAGTGCTCTCTCACACACACACACAACACACACACACACAACCCACACACACAACACTCACACACACATACATACTACTCTTCTTTATTCACACCACCTCATACAGGAGCACTCCACACCTATATCTATTTCCCAGGATACACATAGGCACACACATACATACACACACACATACACATACATATACACACACACTACACACACTACACACACACTACACTACACACACACACACACACACACACACACACACACACACATACACACACACACACACGCTCACGCAACATGGTCAAATATACTTTCTATTTACTCAACACACATTAGCTGACAATTAATTGCACATTTCCACCCCTGTCTCGCTTATGACTTTCAGCCATCGGTCTGTTGGCGGCAAACTACCATTCTACACACTTCGGCTGACCCATTTCCATTTTACTATTCACCATGCTGCTTTGGCGAAATCAACAATTCTTTTTTCAATTAACATTCATTTCCTTTTTTCGCGTTTTTGGGTTTTTTTTTCTTGACGGAGAACCATTGTCTGAAACGTTAAGTTCTCATTTCTTCCTTCTCACACATCACAATTACATTGACTTTTTTTACACTGACTTTATTGTTCTGTATTTTTTTAACTAGTTTACTTTTTAGGCTAGAGATCGTAGTTCTTCTTGAATATTCCATTGACCGATTTTCTTAATCACGCAGCTAGGAAGAAATACATTCAAATACGTTTAAATACGACCGAGTTCGACATATAGTGAAAACCATGAATATAAAGGAAACGATGTAATCCACGATATTCCTTACCTGAGTTAATAATGGAGACTTCTTAGAAATAGCAGCTAAATTGCAGAAAATCACAACTTAGCTTGTTTTTCCAAAAAAAAAAATGAAATACATTATAATGTACAAAATACATTATAATTGAATAAGCAAATATACTAGGTCTGATCAATAAGTATCCGGACTGTTGCCATAGTAACGAAGCTAAAGCACGTAGAGTGAAGCCGCTTGGTAAAGATTGACCTTAAACTCTGCTGTGCACGCACAATAAGCTTTAATGTTCTAGCTGACTTCCGCTGTTTACAGCAGTGCTTGGCAAGAAGGTGTGTAGCATGTGATCGTCGCATTGACCATGCTACACACCTTCTTGCCAAGCACTGCTGTAAAGGGACCTACGCAAATTTGCAGAATGTGTATTGAGAAATAGTATATGAGCTACACACAAGTGTACGAGTAGTTCAGATTTTTCCAAGACAGCTGAAAAACGACGATATTGACGAACGTTCTGGGAGACCCGCAACCAGCAGAACTGAGAAAAACATCACAGATGTGCGTGCAGCTGTGAAGGGAACTTGTCGAATCATCATCCATCAGTTATCAGAGGATGTGCAGATTAGTTACGGCTACGTTCAGTCCATTATCACTGAAGATTTGGGTATGAGACGCGTGTCTGCCAAGTTTGTGCCAAAACTACCTTCAACTGACCAAGAAGATATTCGGGTTTCAGTTGCACAATATCTCCTTGATTGTGTCGAAAACGATGAAAACATTTTGAAAACTTTGCGTTGGCCTCTGAGCAGATATCGTCAAACTTTTGACAAAATTTGATGCAGATTCCCTGCTCAGTTTTCTCTGTCATGGTCGTACGACGATCACACGCTACACACTTTCCTTCCAAGCGCTGCTGTAACCAGCGGAAGTGAGCTAGAACGTTAAAACTTAGTGCACATGCACAACAGAGTTCAAGATCAATTTGTGCCAAGCGGCTTCACTCTGCATGTTCTAGCTTCGTTAATATGAAAACAGTCCGGATACTTGTTGATCAAACCACTTATATGCTGGTGCAGATCAAGGCTGAGGCACATTTGATCATTGATCTGTTCGATCAAGACTGTTCTGGTGCTAAACAATTTCAATGAAGACATTGGTTTCAAATTATGGCACAATGGCCAGCAGTTTAGAGGGAGGTGTAAGTCAATTACATCGACCATCCAGTATTCAACTGGTACTTGTCTCCATCGACCCCGAAAAAATAAAAGGCAAAGTCAAGCTTAGCGGATTTTGAACTCAGAACACAAAGACTGGTGCTGAACATTTTGTCTGCCGTGTTAACAATTCTAGAACCTCGCCACCTTAAATTTCAGTAAGAACATTAACAACAAATTCGTTGTTTTGTGTACCTAAATAAATATTTAATTACATCCCATTATGTCTCAGAGCTCACACGTTGTGGGGTGGTAAATTTATAAATACACATACCAATAATGTATTGTAACTAGATTCAAAAATTATACTCCATTATCGTTTTTGGTTGTTTTTCGCTTTTGTGTTAATTTGAGACGTGCTTGCTTGTTTGTATTTTCTGGGTTCTAATCCAGCTATCATTGATATTTTCTTTAATTTTTCCAGGATCCGGTAGAATTAGTACTAGTTAGCTACTTCAAATTATTTATATAAATAAGACTATTTTAATAATCCTTTCTACTATAGATACAAGGCCTGAAATTTTATCGGCCCTGAAAGGATAAAAGGCAAAGTCGACCTCGGTAGAATTTGAACTCAGGATGTAAGGACGGGCGAAATGTCGTTCAGTTCGTCGCCTGATACTTTATTATAATATCTAGCAAAAGCACAAGAGCAGCAATTTTGAATGAGGAAACAAGCGGTTAAATGACCTTAAGTACCTGACTGGTACATTATTTTATTAACTTACAAGTAAGAAAGTTGACCAAATTGATTTTTAAACTTCGAAGATAACAAACCGGAACAAAAGCAGCAAAGAATTCTGTCCAATTTTCTAGCAGTTTTGCCACTCCACAATCATTGGTTTCTGATTTTGGCACAAGGCCAACAATTTTGAGGGAAGGAGGTCAGTCGATACCATCAATATCAGTGCTTGACTGGTATTTCATTTTATCGATCTCGAAACAATGAAAGGCAAAATTGACCACAGCGGAGTTTGAACTCAGAATGTAAGTAGCCACTGTAAACACCACAAAATATCTTTTCCAGTGCTAGCTCGCCACCTCACTATTCTATATAATGGATAGGAGAAATCGTTCTTCAATTTCAAAGAGTCTTGGGAATAATTATCTGTTACTGCTGATATGAATACTCGCGTAAACTACTATTTCTGTCTGTTGTTGTTGTTATATTTGTTAAGGTCCAGATGAACCCTGAAAAGACAGAACAATAATCAAAGTCCTTCCGGCCACAATGATGTCGACTCCAGCACTGCAATATCCAATAGGTTCAACCCCTTTATTATGGTGTTAGACAGTAATATGGGGGAAGAGATTTGGCTATTATGTTTACCAGGTCGAGTGACTGCATAAGTTCTTCGCTCACCTGAAGGCATCAGTACAACTTTTAGTTAATTGAAACCTAGTTTAAATGGACTTTCATCTCAGGTTCATCTCACTTACTACCGATTTTGACCACTTCCACTATACTCAACTCTAAAATGATCGGCCATTGTGTCCATGCTAACAATCACGGCGTTGGACTGACAGAATCGTGAGCACGTTGAACAAAATGTCATAGTCTTTATGCTGCCTTTTACATTCTAGACTCAAATCCCGATGAGATCAACTTTTCCTTACATCCTTCATGTTTAACAGTTGGAAGAAGGCAGTCTGGGTCAAATGCCTTTTTTGGCTGTCTCCTCACGTATACTCGGCCGGTGGTCGGAAATATGGTAAAGGATAACTCGACCGAGAAAATAACATTCTTTCACTGCTCTAGGGACCAATTGGTCCCTAGAGCAGTGAAAGAATGTTATTGTTGGTTTTTACTCCTCTCTAAACGCTTTGCAACGTGTGTTTTTGAAAGTAGTGGTTTTCTGATTGCAGCCCTCCCTTGAAATTCGGCTTTGTGAAGCTCCCGACGAACAGTTTTTGTGGAAACTGGGTTCTTGAGGTGGTCATTAAGATCTGCAGTAATTTTGGGAGCTGTACTTTTGTGATCCTTTCTAACAATTCACGTAAGAGTCCGACGGTCCGTATCTGAAAGTTTTGGTTTTCTTTCGGAGTTTTATTTGGACGAGGAGGTTTTTCCCTCTTTCTCAAAGGCTGTCATTATTTTCGAGACAGTAATTCTTGATACACCAAATATTTCGACTGTTTTTGTTACGCTAGCGCCCGCCATACGAACACCAACAATTTGACCTCTTTGAAAGTCCGATAGATCTATCATTTTAATTACCTTTTTCTTATGATATATGAAAAGAAATAAAAAATTTAGCAAAACATATTAAGCAGCACTAATAATAAATCAAAAATCATAAAAATAATCAAGCTTTTCAGGTTTTTATAGTTCAGTTCTATATTTTAGAGATGCGGAATTATGTAGATTATTTACATTATTTGCATTTAACAGATATTTTTCCTTATCTTGTTTGTTGTTAACAAAACGTTTCGGCTGATATACCCTCCAGCCTTCATCAGGTGTCTTGGGGAAAAATGGAAACCACCTCCTCCTGTGGGATGAAGAAGTAATAGACAGAGAACACCAATGCAAAATACGAAAACTAAAAGAAGCAGCACATATGCTAGGACAGAACAACCTCCTAAGCAGACCGAATGTAGATATGAACAGCATAGCATATGGGAACCGGTATTAAGGAAGGATAGGAGAATATTAGATTTATTAGCCCTAAAATTCACTCATATGGCGTAGTGGTTAAGAGCGTGGGCTACTAACCCCAAGGTTCCGAGTTCGATTCCAGGCAGTGACCTGAATAATAATAATTATATCAACAACAACATCGACAAATACCTTAGAAATGAGAACCCAGGTTCGAAATTTCTCCAAGACAGCTGATGAAGGCTGAAGGGTATATCATCCGAAACGTTGTGTTAACAACAAACAAGATGAGGACAAATATCCGTTAAATGTAAATAATGATTTTTATAGTTATTTCAAACTTATCATGCTATGATGCTGGGCGCTAGCGTAACAAAAAACAGTCGAAATATTTGGTGTATCAAGAATTACTGTCTCGAAAATAATGACAATATATATATATATATATATATATATATATATATATATATATATATATATATGTATGTAGATATATATACATACATATATATATATGTATACAGTTGAAATTTACAGAAAAACAAAAGACGAAGACAGGAGTATAAACAACAAGCAGGTGTATTAGTTTGACGCTCGAGAAGGTGAGAAAGTTTATATATACATATATATTATTATTATTATATATATATATATATATATATATATATATATATATATATATATATATATACATAATACATACATACATACATACATACATACATACATACATACATACATATATATATATATATATATATATATATATATATATATATATATATATACACACACACGCGATGAGCTTCTTTCAACTTCCGTCTACCAAATTCCCTCACAGGGCTTTGGTCGGCCCGACTATAGTAGAAGATCCATGCCCAAGGTGCCACTCAGTGGGACTGAACCCGGAATTAATAAAATGTGTAGAATGAACCAGAATTCACCAAGTGCCCTACAAATGTCAAATCTCTCTCTCTCCCTCCTACTTTCTTATTCTTTCCACCCTTCTCTATATACCATTTATAGTGTGACTGGAGAAATCAACCAACCAACATTTATCTATCATTAAATATCTTTTTCTGTGGTCCTTTACTTTTTCAGTCATTTTACTGCGGCCATGCTGGGGCACCACCTTGAAAGATTTTAGTCGAACAAATCGACCCAGAACTTATTTTTTTAAAGCGTAGTACTTATTCTATCGGGCCCTTTTGCCGAAACGCTAAGTTACAAGGACACAAACACACCAACAGCGGCTCTAAAGCGGTGGTGGGGGACAGACACATACACAAAGACACACTCATACATATATATATATATATATATATATATATATATATATATATATATATATATATATATATATATATATATATATATATATATATATATATATATATATATATATCAATTAGAAAATGGAGAATAATATGCTGAACCCAACGACTTGCAGACAGTGTATCCTGTTGAATTCATTAATCTAATTCACTAAAGTGACAAAAACAAAAACACAAAGTACAGGTGTTTATGACAAACCATGGTATATTGACAACTGGGTTTACAAATAAAGGTACATAAGGAATTATAGAATGAACATAAACTTAATCTTACAGCTGTTTCGGCCTAGCTTTGGCATGCCCCATTCTATCCGAATAGTTCCTGCCGAAGTAATTATCGGATGAAATGCTGAAATGGGGGCACATGCCCGATTCGCTAGGCCTCTTCAGAGATTCACAAAGAATTCCATGCAAATATAGAGTAAGCGGTAAAAACAAAAGTGAAATACAAACAGAAACAAAAACAAAAACAAAAACAAAAATAAAAATAACAATAAAAATAAGGGTACAGCAAGAATAAAATAGAAAATAAATAAATGAAAAATGAAAATATAACATATAAAAATATAAAAATATAAAAATATAAGGCACATAAAAAGCCTACAAACAGTACATGAGGTCATACAAATAGCTAAAGACACTCCAATATATATATATGAGTCCGTGTGCATAACCATACTCAGATGCTCAATGATTCAAGATCATATATATATATGTGAGTACATATGTGTGTCCGTATCCATCTATCCCCTCACACACATGTATACATATACAAATATGTATACACAGGCATTCTACTACATACACGGTTCTCGATCCCTTAGTGGGTTGAATCCTCAACCCCTAACTCTCTCGCATTATATATATATATATATATATATATATATATATATATATACGATAGGCTTCTTTCAGTTTCCGTCAACCAAATTCATTCACAAAGCTTCGATCGGCCCGAAGCTATAGTAGAAGACACTTGCCCAAGGTGCCACGCAGTTAGACTGAACTCGGAACCATGTGCTTGGAAAGCCGATTTCTTACCGCACACCCACGCTTGCACTTCTAGTAAATTAATTATATAATATTCTAAGTTGCTCATTAACCAACTAGAAAATGGAGATTAGATTTAAGGATTTCTAATTAAGGGCAGAGATTCTGATTTAGAGTTAGGATTAAGGTTAGATTTAAGATTCGGGAATGCGGTTATGGGTTAGGGGTTAGGGTTAATAGTTTTGTTACTATTACCAGTTCGGTATATTCCTCAATTGCAGAGACAAATTGCCATATTTTTGTGACTTTTTTCCTGATTCACCATGATAGAAAATATTTATAATAAAAGACATTCTAATGATGACCAACCCGTCTTTTAGTCAGACATTGTGTCATCTATGACTACAGTGAAGTTGCGGCATGATGTACCAATTTTGTTGTTGTTACCAGGTCAGTTCTAACCATATTCAAATAGGCCTGTTATCAAAGATGCCCAAACTGAAATGATCCCACCTACCCCTATTTTTACTTAATTATTTTAAGGTTTATGCACTTTTATATATAAACGATAGATGCATGTATCTACGATTACATTATCCAATGCCCTTCTATAATTTCTAAAGAATTTATAATCATTTTTTCAATATTTCCGGATCTGTAACTTAAGTTTTCCTGTTTGCCTTAAGATATCTCAAAAACATACACAGTGTACGTGTGTAGATGCTTCTCTGTGTGTGTGTGAATGATAGCATGAATGACAGAGAGAGAGAAAGGAGGGTGAGAAAGAGGAAGAAAAATAGAGAGACAGACTGTGCATGTTGTTTTTTGTTCTTGCTTTTGTATAGCAAATTGCAAGTTTTTGCGTTCTTGATATTTCGGCTATGCCGCACTTCATCGGGCTTTGTACCTCAGTGAAAAACAAATATTGATCTCTTTATTATCCCGCTGACGGAGGTTTTTAGTTATCATAGACTTCAGTGGGCATATATCAGCAGCCAGAAATACACTGTGTCAGGATACCGGAGTATACTATATATGCATATACTTCAATAAGTGGCTTAATCTTCGCATTGGTTGCAATTTTATATTAATACATATATCATCGCTCAAAGCCGGATTCCTTTCATTGTTCTTGAACCCTCTCAATAATTCGCTAATTTGCTTCAAATATTTTCAATATAACTATAACAAATATAATACGTATAATCAATATACACATATGTGTGTGTGCGCGCATTTGTGAATGTGCGTGTGTGTGTGTGTGTGTGTGTGTGTACACGAGTATGTGTGTGTGTGTGTACACGAGTATGTGTGTGTGTGTGTGTGTTTGTGTGTGTACATTTCCAATGAACTGGAAAATGAGTACTCAATACCGGGGAGTTGAATTTTTTCCATTCGTTATTAATGGCAGATGTAACAGAAATTCCATTAAAAAAATTACATACAAATATGCAAGTGTGCATGTATGTGTAAGGGTATATATATATATATATATATATATATATATATACACACATATACATAATATACATATGCATGTATACATACATACATGCATGCATACATACATACATACATACATACATACATACATACATACATACATACATACATACGTACGTACGTACATACATATATTATTCTTAAACAAGAATAATATACAGCGACTTCAAAGATGGAGGGGAAATTTCCAACATAGTTAGATATTACCAAGTAGTTATGAACCTCGTGTTTTATAGGGTGCCATGTTGGTGAGGTCACAGTTACATTATGAAATATTACTTCGCATTACAAACGTCCGCAAGAATATTTCATACGACAATGGCAGCAGCGGAGCTTTTTGCATCAACACACTTCAGGTGCTATTCGAAAGAGATTTTAAAATATCTGGTATTTAAGAATCTTTATACCCAGTGAAGCGTTTATAAGCAATCCTGAACATGCTTTGTCTCTGTTGTGCATGCGTGTACGCATGTGTACGTATGAGTGTATGTATGCATATATCCATGTGTTTGTGTGTGGGGGGGGGGTTCTGTGTATAGACATATATATATATATATGTATAGCTTTGGATCTTTAATCGGATAAGCTACAAATGTACATATTGGATTTAAAAAACCCTTTGGATAGAAAAAGTCGAAGTCTGCTTGTCAGTATAGATACATACGTACATACATACATACATACATACATACATACATACAAATACATAATAGTGTGGCGGGGGTAGCCATTTTTGAAGCTCCGACAATCTATAAGATGATGCAGAAGCACTAAACTCTGAGAGCACTGCATCTTATGGCAGACACAGCTGTAAGCTAATAAAGTTCATAATTTCCTGTTCTTTTGTCATTTATTTAATATCATATTATGCTCTGCACTCGGAAAACGTTTTATTCTGAAGCATAGGCATATTAAATTTCTAACACCAGGTTATTATTAGTATCACAATGCCTAAGTGAAATGTTGTTCTTTTATTCCTTTCTTTTATTTGGTTCAGTCATTTTTACTGCGGCCATGCTGGAGCACTGACCTGAAGGATTTTAGTCGAACAAATCGACCTTAGGACTTTTCTTTTAAGCCTAGTACTTATTCTAACGGTCTCTTTCGCCGAACTGCTATGTTACGGGGAAGGAAACACACCAACACCGGTTTTCAAGCGGTGATGGCCGGACAAACACAGACACAAAGACACACAAACATAAATATATACACACAAATTATATATATATATATATATATATATATATATATATATATATATATATATATATATATATATATATATATATATATATATACGGCGGGCTTTCAGTTTCTGAAAGTTTGGGAAACAAATTTCTTAACACATATCTATGCCTGCAATAGATAGATAGACAGATAGATAGACCGACCGACCGACAGACAGACAGGCAGACAGACAGACAGACAGACAGACAGACAGACAGACAGACAGACAGATAGATAGATAGACAGATAGATAGATAGATAGATAGATAGATAGATAGATAGATAGATAGATAGATAGATAGATATAGTTATTTTCCCTTAACCCATATTTTTGTCATTTCTTCTCTTCTTTTCTAATTTCTCTTTCCGTTTCCCCATGGTCTTATCCTCTTTCTTGAAAGTTTCAGTAAAATTCTCGAAATGCTTAGTAGTTTGATGTTATGACACTTTCCGCATTGATCGACTTTGCTCTTTATCTTGCTGGAGTCAAGAAAGTAAATTAAATAAATGGATCAATCTATCTGTTCACGCCCTCCCACCACGTTATAGAGAACTGTCCTGCCTACGTTAAAAATAACTTTTTATTATATATATATATTATATATAATTAAATCTAATACAAGGAAAATAGGAATGAAACCATCCAGTCTTTTTCTGGCTCAACTGATTTACCCAATTTAGTAGAGGAAAACGTTACAATTCACATAGGTATATATTAAATTTATAAAAATGAAAAGAAAATAGAGATATGCAATCGTCAATTCAAAAATTTTAATTAATTAACATAATATTATATTATATTATGTTATATTATATTCTTATAATAATATAATATAATATAATAAACAAATATTATCGTTACGGTCTGAGTTCAAAGTCAACCCCTCGTTGGAATTTGAACTCAGAACGTAACGACAGACGAAATACCTTTAAGCATTTCGCCCGACGTGCTAACGTTTCTGCCAGCTCGCCGCTGTTGTTTATTTCCCACCATCGCTTAACAACAGGTGTTCGTTTGTTTACATACTCATATGTTTGCGGCTCTGCAAAAGCGAGTTCATAGAATATGTACAAGACTTCAAAAAAGTACTAACTTCGATCTGTTCGACTAAACCAGTGCTCCAGCATGGCTGCATGTCTAGTGACAGAAACAAGTGGAAGGTAAAAGATATACGCAAAATTATAAATCAAATTATATTTCATGTTTGTTCGGAAAGAAACCGGATCCTTTAAAAATATAGATATATTGTTTTATTTATAAGTTTATTAAGATTTCGTTTTTGGATTTGGTTTGCAATATTTTTTTGTGATTTGTTGAATATGTTGAAGCATATTCTGTTGTGTCTGGGGAGAGTCATTTTCTTATCGTGCCTTAAAATCTAACACACTCACCGTTAAAATTTCCACTTATTTCTTATTTTTATTTTCCTAAAATTTTCGTTGCGTCTTGCAACCTTTTAGGAAAATAAAAATAAGAAATAAGTGGAAATTTTAACAGTGAGTGTGTTAAATTTTATTAAGATTATTTGCTGCATGATAGTTCCATCCACTCTCGATACGTCAAACCCAATCAATCCTTGTTTGTTTTCATGCTTTTCATGTTTTGCAATGGATTTTCGGATAGTTTGCCATTTTCGTTTAAGTTTTTTCGGTCGTTTTAATTCTCTGAAATCGGTGAGCTTTCAGTATGGATTTCAACGTTGATAATAAAAGAAAACATAAAATAGCCTTCGAGCACAAATCGGTAGTGTGGCTGAGAATGAGAATCATTTCCACCTTTGCCAAAATGACATAGATAAAGAGGGACACGTGAGCAAGTGCGTTGTCGTGGTATAGCGAGTAGATTTCGTTTGTTCACGCTGCAGGCCTTTTCCTTCACACTGCCACTCTCAAACGCATCACCACATCGAAGGAAAAGGCTTTATTGATCGTCTGACAACATGGAACACACATTTGATGAACGACTGGCTATCAATAAAGAAAAAAAAATGACCATTAGCAGCACCGTTTACATTTTGTGACGAAGTTCTACCATAATACAATTATTTTGTTTTTATTTTTTCTATTCTTTCTTGTTTTTTTTTGTCTTTTTCTTTGTTCAACATTGCAGCCTTACACTCACGTTTCCGTCAGGTTACTGGACGTATTATCTAACAGGGACAAACGTCAGTTCTACCTAAGTAATATCAATTCGACAATTCGAATACACACAGAAACGAGCACATATATACATATAAACATGCATGCAAATATAGCTTCATACACAAATATATATGAATAGAGAAGCGGTGACGAGTGACAATTCTGTTTGTAGTATTTTATAAGCTTTAAACTTATATATATATATATATATATATATATATGCATACACACACACACAACATATATTATACGCGCGTGCACACGCACACATACGCACACGCACAAATATATGTTTACAAGAAGAAATGAGGATCCACCAAATTTACAACCAACGCTGCGTGGCTTTCGCCTTCTGCAGATAATTTTTCAGCGTTTCTTAACGTTATTACGTTTATAAGGGAAACTTTCTCACGACGAATGTGTCGCAATTTTAAAAGACTTACATAGAGGGCAGATACTTTATTCTGTCCTTAAAGTGTAGGCCAGTGAGGATTTACTTTGCCACTAGGCTAACCTCATTGCAAAAGATTGGATTTATCTTCTGTATCTGTCAGTATCATAGAAAAACCATTACATTGCAAGTATTGCATCATCTTCGGGATTAAAAATTGATCAGCACAGTTGTTGTCGTTGTTGAAGTTGAGAGTGTATGAAACATAGATGACAGGTACATTCTTTTCAAAGAATTTTTCCTCAACTTTGACCCTGGTATTTAACAATCAAAATTCTTTCCAAGTTATTTTTTATCCACACTTAATATCTAATTTGATAATTTTCAATTTTCATTGAGAAAAAGTCTAAAGTGGGGTAAAACGAGTAATGGCTAATTTCAATAATTGTTTTCTTTTTAATGGCATAATGTGCAAATATATATGGAAATGAGCACCTCTAGCAGATCGTGAAGATGCTATAGAGAATATTTTATGTTGAGATTTGGATTTAGTCGAGTTTCGTTGATTTCATATCAGGTGTCACTTTCCCCAGATCCCCTTTCGTTTGACCGAGGAATTTTGCTTTTGTTCCATTTCTGATCTTTCTTATGTCTAAGGATGGATACTGATGCGTATGGATCTTCTTTCAACTGTAATTCTGGAGATTTGAAGAGTCAAACTTATCTTATTTTGTCTTACTCATTTTACCCCACCTAAATATATCTCGTGTATGCTCAGAGAGAACAGACAGCTTTTTGAAATAGTCTCCTGAGTGTTTTGGTGTTTTTAATGCATTTACAGGTCATTTGCTTAGCTGATATAGTTTCTGTGAGGTAGTAAACATATTTTTCCCAAAATCAAAACTGCTGTAAATATTACTCATTGTGCCCCTAACCCCCAACCCCATTGTAATGCTTTCCAATAAACAGTATAAAATTTCCCAATTTTATCAGACAGGATGAAGCCAGCAGAATTTTCAAGTTATCTTTTAGCGTCCTGTGGAAGCTATTATTAACTTCGAAAGGCACATTTAAATCCGTATATATTTCCCCTTACTATAATGTCGCAAGCTCATGTCGAAAAAGTATGCCCACTATCTCATTCTGCTCATAACATTTTCCGCTTACTCAATCAGGGTTTCAAATATGATTGTTTCATGGCATCGAAACAGTCTAGAGGGAAAATTTCGGAGAAAAGCCTTCTGTTGTCAGCTGTTTTTTCTTCCCCGTGAAAATTAAGCTATAACTTAAAGAAGTCACAATATGTATACGCGTAAGCACATTCTATTTATATAAATATGTACGTGTGTATGTGTAACATCATTGTGCATATATGTATGCATGTGTATGCATCTCTCTCACCCTCACTCTCTCAGTTTCTCTCTCTCTCTATCTATCTATATGTGTGTGTGTGTGTGTGTGTGTGTGTGTGTGTGTGTGTGTGTGTGTGTGTGAAATAGATAGATAGATAGATAGATTGATAGACAGATAGATAGATAGATAGATAGATTGATAGACAGATAGATAGATAGATAGATAGATAGATAGATAGATAGATAGATAGATAGATAGATGTATATATGTATGTGTGTGTGTGTGTGTGTGTGTGCGTATGTATATATGTATGTAGATGTATATACATATATATGTGTATTTATGTGTATACATATACATATGTTTACATTCGTGTGTGTGTGCGCGCGCAGTGTTTGTGTGTTTTCTATACGTTAGGTGGCTTTAGTTTGTGGTCTCTGAATATACTGTAGTAGCGTCTCCAAGTGCTAAACAGTGTATCGTCCCCTAAATTTAGTCTGAATATAATAGACAAACAAATGCACGCACACACACACTAGCAGAAGCACAAATACACACACAAACACACGCACAAACGCACACACACACACACACACATACATACATACATACATACATACATACATACATATACACACACACACACACACACACTAACACAAACAAACACAACTCGCACACTCGCGTACGTACACAAACGTCACACGCATTCACGCACACATAAAGCACTATATAACCAACAATGTACATCGTTATTTAGTCGGACATATACCATCTCTGTTACCGAAAACGAAGTGCTTGACGGAATATGTAAATAAAAATATATTTACATACATTTACCATATAATATGTATTGTATATAGAATTGATTATACTAATAGTGATACATGGTAAATCAACGACTGAGGCATGCATTAAAATAAAATCCATATATATATTTTAATAGGTGTCTCGGGTGTTGATCTACCATCGTACCACTACTTGTATGTATGACATACTTATATATTTACATATAAAAGTGTAATATATGTACTTCTTATGTACATATACAAATACATGCATAATATATATTGGTTTCATATTTTGGCAAAAGGCCAGCAATTTTGAGGGAGAAGTAAGTCGATTACATCGACCCCAGTGTACAACTGGGGTAAGGACGGACGAAATGCTGCAAAGTATTTTGTCCGGCGTTGTAACGATACTGCAAGGTCGCTGCCTGAGACGCATTATAAATATTATAGCTTATACGTACATGTTGCAATTTTGTAATCGGTAGAAATTTATAACAATGATCCCCTGCACAGACAGGGAACCAGTTACTGGAAACTGAATTCGTCTTTCCTAGCGCGCCAAGTTTACAGAGACTGGATTAGAGAACTAGTTAGGAGGACTTGACGGGATTGATCGTCAACAGCCGATGGTGGTTAGCATCAGTAACGATTTGCAAAGAAACAGTGATAAGAGAATTGTAGAGTAGAGGGTGAGCCAGTTAAGAACCCAGAAGAGGCGCTCAGAAAAGGAATTGCGACAGACGTACTGGCAATGAGACTGGCCCTCAGTCAATTCTTCAACGCGAATCACGAAGGTCGCATTGTCAAAGTCAAAGCGCACGCTCTAAGATATGAAGGAGCGAAATGGGTCCATGTGGCAAGGCGCAACGTGACAACAAGACCGTCATTCAGTCTGACGCATCGGGAAGGGTATTTGCTACTCGATTCCAAGCAGATATGTGTGGTTTTTCACTGGTACAACTGTTTGGAGCGGACGGTGGACAGGAAACGGGGTAGACTTTACCGTTTACCTCGACTGCCTGCCACGGTTTTCGGACAAGGATGCGAATTTCTGCCATAGGGCGATAACAGCTGATGAAATACGAGAGAAGATGCCGAAGCTGGATGGTCTACCATATGCCAGATTTGTTTGGGAGCCTCTTGGCAGATATCTACTGCAACGAACAGCAAAACTGGAGAATTCCCAACCCTGTGATACGAGGTGTGGTGGTACTACTGAGGAAGGACCTGACAAATGGGGATTATTTTAACAACTCCAGGCCCATGACTCTACTAAATACTGAACTGAAGATTTTAGACTGTGTTATCACAGGGGTTAGTACTTGTCGATAATATTGTAGGTGAGGCAAAGACATTCCCCATCCCAAACACATATATGCATGACAACCTCCACCTCGTGCGAAACAAAGGGTGAGTACATAACCTGGCATGAATGGGTCTCTTATCAATTTACATCAGTCGAAAGCTTTCAATAGAGGTTGATCACTATTCGGCCGCTGTCTCATGGAGGTGATTTCGGTCCCATCTTCAAAGGTTGGATTGCTGCAATATACACAGGATATCTGCTTGCTGGCCTGTTGGCCAGAGTAAATGGCAATTTGCCAGAACCATTCAGTATCACCCATTCGGTTCACAAGGTTGCCCCCTTCTCCCCCTTCTGTACCTGCTCGAGTGCCTACTGCAGACGTTAGGGATTTTCAGGGGGCTCCCACGTGAACATGAATGTGCAAAAGCAATGCTAACAAATGCAGAAATCAACGTAATAGTGACTGATACCAAATACATCAAAGTGATCAGCATTGCTCTGGGGGAGTATGAATCGGTGAGAGGAGCAAAAATTAACCAAGAATAGTTGGTGAAACTGCAACTCGGCACATGGTGAGACAGCGATGCCGCCTAACAGCGCCGTGGGTGTTGGACGGACGGACCGGTTAGATTACTCATGGTCTATTATGGTTCAGACTTACAAGTGGACAAGAACTGCGTTGGGGTGACGAGCAGGTAGGTAAATCTCACTCGGAAATGGACCGAAAGGAAGTTATAGCAGAAGCATACTGCGGATGTGGCGAACGCCTAGAGTGCATCTATCATCTACTACCACCCGATTATTGTGCCTTGCTATGTTTCATGGTTGACGTGACTGGAGCACTTGCCTTCCCCTTTCTGTGGACGAAACGGGTTCCGCTGATCAGATGGTCTATTTGTTATCAACATCCACCGCATGAAGGACTTGGTATTCATTGGCTAATGGTACGCAGACATGCGCTGAGGTCACATCTCCAGCTTTTCCTTGAGGGTGAGAAGATTAAGTTGCTTCACTATTTCACAGCTCATTTCTTGGACGGAACTGTTGTTCTGGATTAATCGGAGACCGATACAGGGCACCAGAATCATCAAGTGCTCACAGTCTTCAACCAGTCGAGCAATACAATCGGCAGCATTCCACTATGGCATTTTATAGATGATTAGCCGCGGGCAAGATCGATCATTTCCTCAGAGAGACCCTGGGTGCCGACCAGAATCGGTTTGTTGGTCTTTTTCGGAAGACTTTCGGTCCTGGTCCAGTGGAAAATTTACAGAAATCCTTGGTTTGACAGTGCTACTGAATGGAGATGCATTACCTGTTCGGGATAAACTCTACAGCCGCACCTACCCGATATATGCACTGCGAAACCGTCCTACATACGCTCGTCCAGTAACCTAGCTTTGATGACCATTTGAGTTCTTCGAGCTGCTGCTATCGCGTATAGAACAGATCCGGCTATCATGCTACTCTAATGAGGACAGGTCGCCTTTTGGGGGCTGGGAAGAGCCGGCAGTTTTCCTCTATCTGATAGCTTTGGTGAAAGAGGTTGTGTAGAGGACAAGACTGTAAGGACTGAAGAGAGATGCTTTCCTCTTCGGCCAAGCTCTCATTGACGCCTTTAAGTTCAATTTAAAAAAGAAGGTAAGGGTTGAAAGGGAGTAGCTCTCCAGTAAATTTGTTGAAAAGTGTGTGAAT